>NC_058523.1:262604494-262904494 GCF_904849725.1 Hordeum vulgare subsp. vulgare | reverse complement strand
TTCCTGCAAACACAACTTCTTTTCCTAGGATTTGTCATAGCATGTGATGGCGTTTGTGTTGATGATTTTTGTTATCGATGCAACTTATCTCTATTACATAGCACATGGGACGTATATGTATTACATAAGACATGGGGTACAAGGAAAGGAAACATAGCCTAATAGGATTCCCAGACCTAATAATAATACTCCTTAACACCCCCTCAAATGCAAAGTGTATGCAGTAGCATTGCATTTGAAAGTGTAACACTGGGAAAAAAAGATAATCCAAAATCGGATTCTTGAGAATGTCGTTGTAGCATGAAGAGTCTTCAAAACCTGTCAAGTCAAGCCAAAGGAGAAAACGAAGAAGATGGTACATCAGAGGAAGACACCACAACAGTAGAAGATACAAGATAAGTATCAAAAGAAGGGTTGTCGAAAGAAGATAGCACTTCAAGAGAATGAAGCATTGTGCACAAAATCATAGCCCAAGAAAACCGGTGGCGAAAGAAGCTCGGTGGCAAGAGAATGGGTGCAGATCAACAATGCAAAAAGAGGCCACAAAAATCCTATATAAAGGACAAGGATCAAAAAAAGGCTAACGGGCAAAGGTATAGTGCACTCGCATGGCATGAGATAGAGACGTAGAAGCTAGGGAGGACACACAAGAAAGTGCAAGCCATCATGGATGCAAGAATGGAAGCCACTAGAGAAGGCGGTGTAGCATGACAAGAATCATCTGCAGAGGCAGATGGAGGAGACGAGGTTAACATGCAGACAAGCACCAAGCGCCAAGGGGAGGAGTGTGTGCGAGGCGTAGTCCATGAAAATCACGAGAGACGGTGTAGAGCAACGATCATCATGTACAGAGGTCACAAGAGGAGTCGCTGAGGTGTGACCTTCTATAGAAGTAGGTGTAGAGCGATCATCACCACCGACGAAAATCATGAGAGAAATCACTGGAGAGTGACCAACAGAGCCTGTGAAAGACACCGAAGGGAACAATGTCACAGGCGGACGAGCACTAAGAACCGAGAGACGATGCATGTGTGAGATTGGGTCAATGTAAGAAACACCATCAAGAGGCAGCAGGTATGAAGGGACGTGCGTACTCGACGAGAACATTTTTTTTCCTGTCTGTCTTTTTTGTACTCTCTTTTTTCTTTTACTCTTTTCTTTCAATGGAGTGTGGTGGTGGAACAAAGCAACCAAACCAAAATCCAGCAGCCACACGTAATAGTCCTTGACCTTGTAGCAGCAGGAATCAACCAGGAGCAGCCCAAGTGCTAAGCAGCAAGCGCCGGCACTAGGCCACGACGAGCAGGAACAAGCACATGGCAGGGCAAGCAGCAGCAGAAGAGAGGTGAGTGACTAAAGCAGGCAAGCAGGCAGAATCGTGTGCTAGCAGCAGCAACCGGGGTGACCGCACGACGAAACTGAAGGTGCATGGGGCGGCTGTCGGGGCAATGATCCTGACAATGAATACTAGGGATACGAATGAGGGGTGGAGCCTAGCTACGGCGCAAATGTATCACTCGGATTTAGCGAGAGCGGGCCTCTCTTGGAGAGATAAAGACTCTACGTCTCGTGCCCGAAGGCTTGTGTTTTCTCTAGGGGGAGGGGGTTAGATTACAGAGGGTGATGAACCCTTGTCCAGGAGCTCGAGGCCAGCTATATAGAGTACGCCTAAACCCATTGAGCATTATTACAAGGGTAAATGAGATTAACTACAGGGGTTACTAGAAACTGCAGCCGTTACTGGTAACGCTACCTATGACTGCACTTCATGTGTGGTGTTAAGTCCTTCGGCCATTGCAACTCCCACGTCGTCCACGCCTCCTCTCTGTCCGAGTGTTGGTGCCTGGCCGACTGGTGGGAAGAAGTCCGAGTGACTCCATGGATCCGAGTGGATCCGGTGTATGCGTCCGAATGCATCTATAGTCCTAAGACTTTAATGGCCGTGTGGGGCCCTAGGTGGGCTCTGGATGTCAGGTCCATGACCCTACTACTAGTAGGTGACCCCATCATTAGCCCTTGAATCTGTTAAGGACGAGTGGATGACACTTTAGAGTCGCTTCGGCGCCTCGGGGGCGTTCGGAACCCGCCTCAGGACCTTCTCCACTCGATTCCAGGACGGAACCACAACAGATTCAGGACTGAAAATTTCCGAAAGATCGGATTGGGTTGACTGCTACGAGCAATCTGATGGCACTCGCTTGTCTCTCGGCACGGATAGACTAGTGGCCCCATGCGGGCATGCCATGAATTCCGAGTGACCGGGTAGGAGTGAGTATTGGTCCTCTCCGGGTCCCTGGGGAACTCCTTCGATCACGTCTATGTGCATCCGAGTGCACGGGGACCCACGGGGGTATTCGGCGGACTGAAACACATCATTTTAGGCAAGCGGGCGCAAAGCCCATTTGGGCTGATTCGCGGCGGAATTCCCGCGGGTTTGAAATGTGGGCGACGCGCGCGGAAGCGGTTGCGTCGCATTAGTGGGGAAAATGGGCACGACGCCTCGATTTCCGCCCCGGGATTTCGCCATGTGCCTTGCCCATGCTGACCGCAGGATCTTGAGGATCTCGCCGCGCCCACTGATTGACGGCTGGAGATCCGCGGATATGTGGTATAAATTGCGACGAGACGAAGAGAGAGAAAGCCAGATCCCCTTTTTTCCTTACTTCTTCCTCCACGACTCTGTTGTGCTCCGCCACATCCGTCCATTCCGCGACTCGATTCCCAGTGCCAATCCGTCCAGGGAAGATGGCGAAGGGCTCGACTGCGAAGTCCAAGCGGACAAAGAAGGGATCGTGGGGGTCCTCATCGACCGTCGGCGCCTCGTCGGGCCTGCTCTAGGGCAACTGGACCACGTCGCGGGTCTCGCGGGGCCACCTGCTGGAGCTGGAGAACCAAGGGCTCCTGGTCCGGGAGCTGGAGGCTGCCAAAGGCGGGCGAGCTCGAGCCGTCGTCGCAGGGGGAAGAATGAGTCCTTCTGGTGACGCACGTCGAACAAGGTTTTTTACTGCCTTCACACCCTTTCTTCCGAGTGTTCCCCGATTCTTCGTAGCTCAACTCCACCATCTCCCCCCAAATGCCATCTCCTACCTAGCCGCTTTCGTGTCTCTCTGTGAGAACTTTATAGGTTGTCCTCCCCATTGGGGGCTCTTCAAGCATCTTTTCACTTGCCGCGCAATAATCGTGAAGAAGGCCACTCCAAGAGGAGAAAACCCATGTGAACCAGCAATGCGGGGGCTTACGTATCCAGCTTAGGGGAAAGGTAAGCTTTCCTGCCATGTCTTTCCCGATTCAGTGAAGGGATGGCAGATCACCTGGTTTTATTGCAAGGATGTCTCGGTCGCTGGCGGTCAGTCGGGCCTACCGCCGTACTCGACAGAACGGGTGTGGTCCCCTCCGTCCTTAACGGCCAAGGAGAAGACAGACATGGATATCATGGTGATGGCCGTCGTGGCCATCGTCGGGAAAGGTCTCAACGGGATGGACCTGCTGGAGGTTTTCCTTTAGCTGAGGATCCAGCCCTTGCAGGCAAGGGCTCACCCCATGTGGGAGTACGAGGGGTCGAGTGACCTCACGCGAGTTCACCCGGAGGAGTTCGACACGGAGACGCTGGAGGCAAAGCACATGGCCATCACCTCAGCGCATGATAATCCCCGAGGCACCAGAGTGATAGTTCCTTTCGACAAGGACCACCTACCGATTGAGGTAATTCCGAACTTTCCTGATCCGAGTGCTTTTGATGTTGTTATTTGATTGTTGCTAACTCCGTTGTTTTTCTCTTGCTCGACAGAGTTTCACAGAGATAATCAGTGAGATGTCAGTCGTTGACCGCACACCCGTGGATGTGGCGAGTGACACCGAGCACCAGGAGGGCGAGGGGGGTGATGACGACGATGATGGCGAGGATGACGACCCTGAGGACGTCGATGACAACTCCGAGGACAGAGACGAGACAGAGTCTTCCCCGTTAGAGGACGTTCCGATTGAGGGCCGCGCCAAGGCTCGTCACAAGCCGAGTGGGCGCGTCAACAGTGCCAAAGGGCCGGGTGATCCCGAGCCGACTGTCTCAGCTCCTCAAACCCGCAGCTCGAAGCACGGGCGAGCCAAATCCGCTCGGTCTCCTGAGAAGGCGGCCAAGTAGCCCAAGGTCTTTGTCGTCAAGCTCCGGAAGGCGGTCCTGCCGTGGATCAAGGTGGACGTGCCCGTGGCGTTACCGTAAGCCTCTTGGTTGCTTGTTTATTTCCTGCCGAGTGTTGTTTTTCTGCTTGATGTATGGATGACTCCTTTCCGAATGACTTCTCCGTTGTAGTGTTCACACTTCGACTGCCTCAGCCGACCCGAAGGCCGCAAGGAAGGGTCAAGCAGAGGCGAACGCTGCGAACTCTAAAGGTAATTTCCGCATTCGTCTTGGTTACATTCGAGTGACATGTCTTTACAATTTTCTAACACCCAAGTGATCGCAGGGCCGAACGAAGTGATCGAGCTCGATGGGAACGACAAGACCGATCCATCGAACCCTCCGATTGACACGAATGTCGTGATGTAGGACGCCCCTTCTGTCCGAGTACCCAGGGTCTCCCCGGTTAAGGCTCTCACCAAGACTGGTGGTCAGAGTGCTACTGCTAGGGCTGGAGCCGCACTCTGGGCCATCACGCCTCCGTCGCCGGTCCCGGAAGTGGCCAACCTCTTTGCATTGCACCACATCCCTGAGGACCAGGTGGGCGTGGGCAAGGAGGCCATGATCCAAGTGGAGCTGATGAACAACCGACTGGAGGAAGCGTACGATGCCAGCGACGCCTTGAAGAGAAACATCCAAGTACCATCGTAAGTACCAACGTCAGTCAGGGGTCTAGCCTTTTGCATATGTTTTATTTTTGTTCCCGAGTGGGTTTGTGTGGGACACGCCAATGGGTCTTTTTTGGTTTGAGTGGGTGCACGCGCCCACTGGGTGTAGTCCCCGAGACTGCCTTCGACTGAAGCAGTTGGCGGTAGTCTTAGGTCCTTGATGTGTTGTTGTGTCCTCGGCGTAGTAGTATGTCATGCTGAGGTTGTAGAAATGGCGCATAGCCACCTTGGCGAAGTATCTGACTGAACTTGTGGTAGTAACACATACCCACATTGTCGAAGTAGTCTACTGAGCTTGTGGAAGTAGCGGATAGCCACCTTGTCGAAGTAGCTGACTGAGCTTGTGGAAGTAGCGCATACCCACCTCGCCGAAGTAGCCGACTGAGCTTGTGGAAGTAACGCATACCCACCTTGCTGAAGTAGCCAGGGTGATACATGTACCTTAGCCATTTTACCTTCCAGTGGGGCCGCGCTGAGCACACCCACTGGGTATAGTCCTCAAGACTGTCGTCGACTGAAGCAGTCGGCGGTAGTCTTAGAGCCATTTGTTGTTTCACTTGACTGATCGAATGATTTCTTCCATTGGATCCCACGACAACGTTTGTCTATTTTTACTCTTTGTTGGCAGAGTGTATGCGAGGTCAGGACTCGGTACAATGCCATTGAGAAGGAGGTATTGGACCTTCGGATCAGCCTGGAGGCTGAGAAAGCTAAGAGCGCGCGCTTGGAGCAGGAGAAGCACTCATTAGGAGGTGAGAAAATTTCATCCAATTGTCCCTTGTACTTTGTTTTCCTTCCAATCCGACTAAACTCGCTTCGTCAGATGTTCGGAATGAAAACCTTCAACTTGTAAAGAAGCTACGGACTTCTAGTTCTTTAGAAACCATGAAGGAGACCTTGAGAAGGAAACGGAGATGGCGTCGGCGTGGAAGGATGCCAACCTTAAGTCCAAGGTGGCCGAGCATAAGCTCAAGACAGTCGGGAAGTTGAAGGAGGACAACAAAGCTCTCAAGGCTGCAACAAATAAGTCCATGGCAAAGATCGTCGAGCTGAAGAAGCACTATGCCAAGTGAGAGTCCAAGTACAACCTGCTCTCTGCCAAGAAGGCTGAGTTGGAGCAGTATATCGAGGACTTCGGCACAGAGATGAGTGAGAGGCTCAAAGGTACATCATCTGCCCGAGTGATTTATGTATTGTCCTTGGTATCTCGTTTGTTTTTTATTTTTGTTGTCCTTCAGTGGTCAGTTTTTTGCAACGACGTCGAATCGAAGACCGAGAGGATCGAGTGGGAGCTGGATCCGGCTAGGCAGCTCCTCAGGGACAGCTTAGCTTTAGCTGTTCTCCGACTGGACGAGCGCATAGAGCATGCCTTGGGCTACCTTGTTCGGCTCCGCTCAGCCGTCGCGAAGATCGACAAGGAGCTCTGTCCTGGCGAACAACTTTCGAGTGACCTGGAGTCGATCATGGACCAACTGAAAGAAGTCTCAAGCCGAGTGCAGTCGTAGAAGAAGTTGCCAGCCCGATGCGGCGCTGATATCGCCCTTTCCCTCGTCTGAGTCCATTGCAAGGACGTGGATGAAGAGAAGTTGAAGTCTCTCAAGGTCGCCAACAGGAAGAAGATCAAGTCCGAGGACTTCATGGAGACGTTCCTCGAAGCCGCCACTCGGATAGCAGACGGCATCGAGCTCGACACCATCGTTGACGTTGTCGCGCCTCCGTCCCCCGAGTGATTCTCGGAAAACTTTGGGTTTAAATTTGATTAGCCTCGGAATGCCGAGTGGTTAATGTGACCGTTGAGCCTTATGTGAGCTTGGGCCTCCCGCTACTTGAACTTTTGTTTCGATCAAATTGTGGTTTGCTTGCTTTACCCTCATACGGATGTTGAATGTCTTTTGCTCATGCCTTAAGTGATTTCTGGATCAAGGCTGAGTCCCCGAGCGTGGATGATGTCCTCGCTCGAGATGTTTTTGAACTTAGGCGATGGCTGGATCGCAGCCAAGCCTCCGGGTGTGGATGATGTCCACACTCGGAGTATTTTCAACTTAGACGAAGTGTGGTTCGCGGCTAAGGTTCCCGAGTGCGGAAATCTTCCACACTCGGAACGTTTAGAACATAGGCGAAACCTGGTTCACAGCAAAGTCCCCGAGTGTCGACATCTTCCACACTTGAAACGTTTTCAACTTAGACGAAGTCTGGTTCGCGGCTAAGGTTCCCGAGTGCGGAAATCTTCCACACTCGGAACGTTTAGAAATTAGGCGAAATTTGGTTTGCAGCAAAGCCCCCGAGTATGGAAATCTTCCACAGTCGGAACGTTTTTAGCTTAGACGATAGCTAGATTGCTAAGGTTCCCGAGTGCAGAAATCTTCCACACTCGAAACATTTAGAACTTAGACGAAATCTGGATCGCAACAAAGCCCCCGAGTATGGAAATCTTCCACACTCAGAACATTTTTAGCTTAGACGATTGCTGGATCGCCGCTAAGCCCCCGAGCATGGAAATATTCCACACTCGGGATTTTTAGGACTTAGACGAAGTCTGTTCGCAGCGAATTCACCAAGTGAGGAAATCTTCCGCACTCGGAAATGTTTAAAGCTCAGTCGAAATCTGGTTCGCGACAAAGCCACCAAGTGTGGAACACTCGGAACGTTTTCAACTTAGACGAAGTCTGGTTCGCGGCTAAGGTTCCCGAGTGCGGAAAACTACCACAGTCGGAACGTTTAGAACTTAGACGAAATCTTGTTCGCAGCAAAGCCCTCAAGTATGGAAATTTTCCACACTCGGAACGTTTTTAGCTTAGACGATTGCTGTTCGCAGCAAAGCCCTCGAGTATGGATTTTTCAAACTTAGGCAAAATCTGGTTCGCAGCTAAGTCGTTTCACCAAGTGGGGGCAATGCAATTTTTGGGACAAGGAAATCATCAAAGTGAATAAAATTTTGGACAGATTTTGACGAAATACAAGAAAAGTAAGACTCTTGTTCATCAATGTCACTCTAAAACTCATTAAAGAAATGAAAAAAAATCTAAGTAAAGAACTTGCGGAGCAGATCCACGTTCCAAGATCGGGGCTCTTCCGCGTTTTTCTCGAAGTTATAGAGCCGATAGGCTCCGTTGTTGAGAACTTTGGAGATTGCGAAACGCCCTTGCCACGGAGGCGCCAGCTTGTGAGGCTTCTGTTGATCCAGTCGGAGGATGAAGTCGCCTTCCTGAAAGGCACGCCCTCTGACCTGTCTAGCGTGATAACGCCTCAAATCTAGTTGATAAAGGGTTGATTTGATGAGGGCTAGCTCCCTTTCTTCTTCTAGGAGGTCTAGGTTGTCTTGTCGTGCTTCTTCAGGTTCAGCTTCTGAGTATAGCTCCACTCGGGGAGAACTGTGAAGTAAGTCACTCGGCAAGACAACTTCAGAGCCGTACACCATGAAGAAAGGGGTGCGATTGGTGGACCGATTTGGGGTCGTCCGTAGGCTGGTCCTTGTTAGCCCTGGTTCTGTGATGGGGGTGAACAGATCTTGCTCGTTCCTTTGCCTGAGCTCTTCCCGCTGCTCCCGAATGAGAGGTTTGGGAATGTAGGGGTCGCCGACATTGTCATCGTGGCCGTCCCCGTTGTGCCCAGGGGAAGTCCCTTCAAGGAAACCAGGAGGACCCTCGGTTGTGCCAGCCATCAGGATCTCTGCATCAGGCTCGCTGTTTTCGCACTCAGACTCGTCAGAAGAGTTGTTGTGCAAAGAGGAAAATAAGTCGATGGTAGGCTCGTCGGAATCGAGAACTGCCACCTGCTCGACCACGGACTAAAGGGCCAAGGCATTCTTGGTCCATCACTAAGTCGCGAGCGTCAGGAGCGCTTGCGACACCGTCCAGACGGCAGAAGCGCTGCCACGCGCCACGGAACCGACGGTTGCCGGAGAAGAACTCCGAACGAGGACGCGCGGAAGTGCGCCGTGCCGGACGGGCAACGCCTCCATGTCCTGCAGAGCCTCCTACAGCCACGCCAAATCATCAGCGATGAAGCTGAGCGAGCCAAACCGGATCTCTCCGCTGATGATCATGATGGTGATGAACAAATCTCCACTTGCGCCGGAAATCACTAGACGCGCAGCCCCACGGTGGGCGCCAACTGTCGGGGCAACGATCCTGACAATGAATACTAGGGGTACGAATGACGGGCGGAGCCTAGCAACGGCGCAAGGCTGTCACTCAGATTTAGCGAGTTATGGGCCCTCTCGGAGAGGTAAAGACCCTACGTCTCGTGGCCGGAGGCTTCTGTTTTCTCTGGGGGGGGGTCAGATTACAGAGGGTGCTGAACCCTTGTCCAGGAGCTCGAGGGCGGCTTATATAGAGTACGTCTGGACCCGTTGAGCATTATTACAAGGGCATTTAATGAGATTAATTACGGGAGTTACTAGAAATTGTAGCCCTATCTACGGCCATTACTAGTTGTTACGGTATATGTCGATTGCGCTAGCCCTTTCCATCAGTTCGGACTTTTGATTGCGTTGGCTAGTGCATGAAGCTTAACATGGTATCAAAGCTAAGGTCTTGACTTCAAGTCCTGGCTTTCACAATTTATTAAAAAATGCTAGTAGCCCCCCTTTGTGTCCACGTAGAGGCCTCTTGAGTCATACGTGAGTTTACGGGCCGTTGCTCTCTTCCGGTTGCACTTGTTGACTTGTCTTTCCCGTCACACGTGAGAGGGGGTGTTACAGTATATGTGGATTGCACTAGCCCTTTCCATCAGTTCGGACTATTGGTTGCGTTGGCTAGTGCATGAAGCTTAACACTGGTAACGCTAGCTATGACTGCACTTCATGTGTGTGTTAAGTCCTTCGGCCGTTGCAGCTCCCACGTCGTCCACGCCTCCTCTCTGACCGAGTGTTGGTGCCTGGCCAACTGGCTAGAAGACGTCCGAGTGACTCCATGGGACCGACTGGATCCGGTGTATGCATCCGAATGCATCTATAATCCTGAGACTTTAATGACCGTGTGGGTCCCTAGGTGGGCCCTGGATGTCTGGTCCATGACCTACCACTAGTAGGTGACCCCATCAGCGGCGCCATCCAGGAGGTGACGGGAGCTCTGACTAGGGGTGATGGAGAAATTGTCCAGGGGATGGCTCGTATTTTGGCGAAACACGCAAGCCACGTTGGCGGACGTTGGACAATGGCGGCCATGGAGCAAATCAAGATGGGCTGGGAATTGACCTGGAGGCCCGGTCTGATCAAGATCAAGGGCCAGAGCCGCTGGATTGGGGTGTTTGACCTTCAGGCTAGGCCCGGTCTAGATTGAGGTCATGATACCATGTTATGGATGCAACTTATCTCTATTGCATAGCCCATGGGGCGTATATGTATTACATAAGACTTGGGGTACAAGGAAAGGAACATAGCCTAATAGGATTCCTAGACCTAATACTAATACTCTTAACAATTCTAAGGTTGAGGCAATTCGAGAATGGCCAACTCTGAAGTCGGAGGTAAGAAGTTTTCATGGCCCTACAAGCTTTTATAGGCGATTTGTGAAGAATTTCAGCAATAATATCATGGCACTAATTACCGAGTGCTTTAAGAAAGGAAGGTTCCAATGGACAGAAGCAGCTGAAGCTAGTTTCAATGAGATCAAGCAAAAACTCTCACAAGCTCCTATTTTGGTGCTACCTGATTTCGACTAGACTTTTCATTTGGAGTGTGATGCAAGTGGAGTAAGCATTTTGGCTGTTTTATCTCAAGAAGGGACGCCCATTGCTTTCTTCAGTGAAAAGTTAAGCCAAGCAAGGCAGAAATGGAGCACTTGTCAGCAAGAATTGTATGTTGTTTTTCGAGCTTTAAAAACTTGGGAAGTCTATTTACTACCTAAAGAGTTCATTGTTTACACTGACCATCAAGCCTTAAAGCATTTTTAGAAATCAAAAGCATGCCGGTCGTATGCTTGCAAGATGGGCAGCATATTTGGAGAGGTTTAATTATCTGTGCATAAACGTGGAGCAACCAAGCGAGAATCGATGCTTTGAGTTGCCGTGCATGCCTCACTATGAGACTTCTTTTGAGCACCGGACATCTGGTACCTGCCTGCACTTAGAGACTAGGGTTTCAGCCCATGTATCCCATCTATCCCCTAGACCATATATACCATACCCCTTGGACGAATTAGGATTGAACTTCCAGTCATGGATCAAATAAAGGAGTTGTATGAGGACGATGAAGACTTTGGCCATGTTCAGGTACAACACAACAGTGGCCAGCCATTAGGTGATGACTACCTGGTGCAAGTTGCCTATCTCTTCAAAAATGATCGTTTGTGTATCCCACGGAGTTAGCTCCATTCAAGTGATCTTAGTGGCCATGTTGGACGTGACAAGACTATTGCTAACCTAGAGGCTCGTTATTATTGGACAAAACTAAAGAGAGATGCTGGAAAATTTGTTCAATGGTGCCCCGTATGTCAAACCTGCAAAGGCCAAGTCCTAAAGACAAAGTTATACATGCCTTTACATGTTTCTGTTGCTCCATGGGAGGATATTTCTATGGACTTCGCCTTCGGTTTGCCAAGTACCAGACGATGGAGTGATGTTGTGTTTGTGGTCGTTGACAAATTCTCTAAATGGCTCATTTCATTCCATGCCGCAAGACAACAGATGCTCATCATGTGGCAAATCTTTTCTTTCGTGAAGTAGTCAGACTTCATGGAGTTCCAAAATCCATTGTCTCAGACCGTGGTAGCAAGTTTCTTGCTGCATTTTGCCTCACTTTGTGGAAGCAATTCAACACTGAATTAAAAATTTCTAGCATTGTCAATCAAGTGATCCACAAACAAATGGAAAAAGGGAGTGGTGAAGAAAATATTGGGTAATCTGATTTGTTGCATTTGTGGAGAAAGGAAGGGCCAATGGGATTTGGCTTCATCTCTCGCGGAGTTCTCCTACAACAACTCTAAGCATAGGTCCACAGGAAGGAGTCATTTTTCTATTATTTACATTAAAGTTTCAACACATGTTGTAGACTTGGTGATGCTACCATCAAGGGGAAACTCAAAATCAGCATTGTCCTTTGCAGATAACTACACTAAATAATTTGAAGAACTGTGTGGTGTTTTGGAAGCACAAAATCAGAAATATAAACCACTCACTGAGTGCAAAAGGAGGCGGAGAACATTCCATGTTGGTGATGTTTGAAATGTATATGTGGACTGCCTAGCCCTTTCTATCAGTCCAGACTTTTGGTTGTGTTTGCTAGTGCATGAAGCTTAACAAGGTATTAGAGTCTAAGGTCTTGAGTTCAAATCCTAACTTTCGCAGTTTATATAAATTTGTTGCCCCCCCCCCCCTCTTTGTATCCATGTATAGGCCTCTCAAGCCATACCTCGGAGTCTATTCACGTGTTGACAACATGTGACAAGGTGATGGTGTACCTCTCAAAAGAAAGACTGACTTTAGGTGTTAAAGTGAAGATTAGGTAGTGAAGGTATGGGCCCCTCTCTATTCTGAGAAAGATAAAGAATAATTCTTATGTGATAGATCTTCCAAGCGGAAGTTCACTCATGTATGAAGGTCCTATTCTCGTGTACCAGTTGGTTGCAGTCATCGGCGTTCTTACAAAAGGAGTTGTGCAAGGAGCTGATGGAGCTTGGCGCCAAGCAGCTCGAATTGATTACCAGGAGATTTATGTCTTGATTTTGGATGTAGTCTTGCTTGGTGGTCCAAATCTTTTGGTAGTGATTGGTCTGGATATTTTGGTCTCTTCTTTTTAGTCCCTACGTCTAGGTTTAAAGGGCCAGCCAACAAAACTGAAAGGATTTAGGCGCCATTAATTACCCCATCACTAATTGGCGCTAATAAATCCAGGCCGGCGAATCAGAAGGAGTTTCACCAACAGCTACGTTCACCCGCTCATGAGGCCTTGTGTGCGCATGCAAAACCCATGTCTGGCCAATGAAGGCGCCAGCCTTTTCGTTATTCGAAGCGAAGCATACGGCTCCCAGTTAATTCTATCAGAAAATTAAACGAAGCAAAAGAACATTGAGGCAACAGCCTAGTAAAGCCGGACTTGGTATCGTGGCTCTCCGGCCCAATAAAAGTGAATGGAGGTACTGGTCGAGATCATTTTTTCTTGATGATGTAATAAACTCTCTAATAAGTGTGACTGCATGCATCTATGATGCAGACGCCAGGGGTAATAAAAGCTTCCATTATCTTAAAAAACTATATATGTTTCTTGCGATAAAAAGAACATATGTTTATTAGCTTTACATTTTATTTCAAAAGGTGACGGGATAGAAACTAAAAGTTCATACCGACGTCATCTTGGAGTATTCTGAATCTGAAAGTGTAGTAACTGATGAATCCCCCAACAGGTAAAGCTGGAAAACATAAAACAATAATCATTGTCATTAATAGAAGTGGAAGCTCATGATAACCTGACAAGAATTTTTGTTTGCCAAATACTTCATACCCCTAATTTTGGTAGTACGGACAAAATATGAATAGAAGTCGAATCTTTATATTGTGTGACTATTCAAGATATAATGAAATATAACAAATAAGCAAACGGCAGGAATGATAGCATTAGTATGGAACAGTAAGTGTATTACTGAAGTCATATTCTAAAACTCAAAGATTCCTATGCAGAATATGGATATGACAGGGGCGCAGCTGTTACCCTATGAAATTGCCAGTTGTTTAGCAAAAGAAGTATTTTACACTGAGCAAATTGAGATGATATCTCTCATAGTCAAAATATATATATACACTTGCCAAGCAAGAAAAAGTGTGGCACTGTATACTAAAATGTCATCAATCAAGTAACTGTTAATGTCATTCAGCTAGGTCCATCACCCTACTTCATGTGTTACTTCTTTAATGTTATCATCCTTATGTGTCATGTGATGTGTATCTCAAATTCTAATTCTAAAGGCCTGTTTGGATGCCCTCCGCTCCGCGTCTCCACTCCCGGAGTTGGAGGAGCAACAGCTAAAAAACGCAGAGAGGGGAAGAGGTACTCCGCAGATTCTCAGATTTGACGCAGCTGGAGGCTTGCCGAACAGCTCCTAACATATGATGTATTTTGCAAGTACCACAAGTGTTAGATTTAATACGAGGTACGCAGAGATTCACCGAGGAATAAGAAATCACATCATGATAACGACACCGAGATTTGTTAACGAGGTTCAGCGAACACGCCTAGTCCCCAGGGCAATGACTACAGGCGCTCCTCCCCGAGATACCGTAACACCAGCCATACGGGCGTCGGCACAAGCCACAGGCTCCCCGTTGCGTGTCTGTCGCTATCTAGCCGTCATGCGTTACAACGTGTGGTGCCTCCTCATATATGAGAGGTCAAGGGTACAACGTGTACGACTCCGACACTACATCTATCCTACCCCACACTACAACACCAAGTCCAAACGTAACCCGACTCGTACACAATATTCGACACAGACTCAACCTTGGCAAATATTCTCCACCACCTTGAATTTGTCCATGCGTCAAAACTTCCATGTATCGGACTTGGGTTGTCTTCTTCGTAGCTTACCAAGAGCTATTCGACGAGTCTGCCCAGACCCACCGCCACCGTGGGACACCGCTGCTATTCCCGCAACTACGGTCTCCGTGACTCCAACAGCGATGGTGCTCCCTGGCAACTTGTAAAGATGTGAAGCCGTCCTCCCTTCAATCATCACGGTCACCTCATCTTCCATGATTTTCATAGTCTTCCTATCCCGACCACAACGGAATACCATACCACCATTATGAAGAATTCCAATCGAAATTAGATTCCTCCTTAGCCCCAGCACATGTCTGCCTCCCCGAAGCATCCGTTCAGCTCCATCAAACATCTTGATTTTGATGTCACCTACTCCAGCAACACGATAACATGTGTCATCGCCCACATAGGCTAAACCAAACTCACCAAACTTGTACGAAGAGAACCACTCCCTATTCGGTGTCGCATGAAAAGAGCAAGCTGGATCCAACATCCACGCTTCACCTCTGATTGACCGCTTGTCTGATACTACAAGGGCATCATTGTTGTTGTCTGAGTCATCACCATGAGTAGCATATTAGCACTTGCCCCACCATTGAGATCTGGACAGTCCTTTCTCATATGTCCCCACTGTTAACACTTCTGACACTGTACTTTCTTTTTCTTGTCCTTGTTCTTCCATGCCTCACATCCCTTCCGCCACTCTTCACCCTTGACTAGCAAACCTTCACCATGAGAGATTCCACCACGTTCTTCTTTCTCATGTTATAAGATAGCAATGCCGCAATAATATGCTCATTCTTGACGGTCTCCTTGTCGTGCGTCAAAGTAGTGATCAAATGGCCATAGGACGATGGCAATGAACTAAGCAAAATTGTCATATCCTTGTCATCAACCGTCGAACCCAAGCGTGCTAGATCTGTCGGACTTGATTAAAGGCATACATGTACTCCACAAGATTTTACCCCTCCTGCATCTTCCACTCATACAATTTTTGCTTTAAATACACCTTGGTCGTCGCAGTCTTGGATATAAATTGAGTCTCCAGCTTCTCCCAGATCTTCTTCGGCGAATTCGCATCCATCACATGATAAATAACCTGGTCCGACAGACACAACCGTATAGTCCCGGTTGCTTTCATCTCTAACTCCTCCCAGTCCCCAGCCTCCATCTTAGGTGGCTTGGCTTCCTATAACGACGCCTTCAAGCACCCATGTTGTGCCAATAAATCTTTCACCCTTATCTACCATAACCCAAAGCTTCCAGTCCCGTCAAACTTCTCCACCTCAAACCTGGTATCACCATGGTTCTTCGTACAACTGACTGTGTGGAAAAATACCCGAGCTATCTCGGCGATGCGGAAGTACAGGAGCAAAACCCAACATGGTCTTGCCTCCGAACACTAGTAGCAATCCACCAAAAATATGGCCTTCACGCTCCTCTGGCTCAACTCCGATGCTAGCGAATACTTGGCTGCCAAAGCTCCTGCTATTTCCGATGTGCGTGTACCATGATGGTTTCTTTTTCTGATGATCTGATATGTTTGTTCACCTCATCCCTTGTCGGCTGCCTGCTTTTGTACTGTGCATACACGGCTCCAGCAGTCCGGCTCGGTGATGAGTTCTCTCGGGACTTGATCCCATTTTGATTCCAAACAAACTCGGTTTTGATTGCTCCCACAATACGCAACCTGATCCGTCGCTTCGTCCGTACGTGACTCACCCTATGCTCGCCCGATTGATCCACAATCATCGCAATTCTAGCATGCCCACACATACCTCCCTCTAAATCAACAATCCAGGGCCTGCGAAGAGCCTAGCTCTAATACCACTAGTTAGAGTTAATCTGAGGTACCCAGTCAATTCATAGAGGAATAAGCAATCACAATATGATGACAACACCGAGATTTGTTAACGAAGGTTCAGCAAACTTGCCTACTCCCCGGGGCAATGACTACGGCGCTCCTCCCCAAGATACTGCAACACCGGCCATCCGGGCGCCGGCACAAGCCGCCGGTTCCCCCTTACGTGCATGTCGCTATTAGCCGTCATAGGTTACAACGTGGAGTGCCTCCTCATATATTATAGGCCAAAAGGGTAAACACCAAGTCCAAACGTAATTTGCCTATGTTCGACACAAACTCAACGAGGATTGACCAATTGAGCACTTGAACAAAGGCATGAAGGCAACAAATGGGGTGGTATTTTGATACATCTCAAGCATTCAATTATCCTTTCTCTTTATTACATGACATTTCATTAATTATTTACAAATACTTGCCGTACCGGCATACGGCTATTTCTTGCAATTGTCGTATCCCATATCCATATCGTCGTATCTATGTTATTGTGTCGAATCTTCGTAGATTATGTGAGCCATCCCATGAAACATGGAGTTGTATCCATCAGTTAGAGTCCTAGTTGATTAAACAAGTTTGTTATGAAAGAGTGGAGTCAGGTTAGCAGACGTATTAGAGTTGGAATAGACCTACCACAAGAGCAGGCTCATCCTCCAGCCTTGGCTCCGGGTTCTTAGCAGATTCGTTTTGTGCCTGCGGGAAAACCTCTTAAGAACCCGGTTCGAACACTGGGAAGTTGGGCGCACCCTACAACCTAGCCACGACTACGACGAAGTCACCCACACGGGGCACGAAAGGGACACGGGAGTTTACCTAGGTTCGGGCCACCTTGCGGTGTAAAACCCTACTCCTGCTTTGTGGTTTTCTTCTCTCTTGGGTCGCACAAGTGTTACAACCAACAAGGAGGAAGACAGGTTCTCCGGAGAGAATGGGGAATCAATCATCTGTCCTCTCTATCATGGCCGCTTGCCCCACTTATCCTTGCCATGGGCCTCTGTTCCCAAAATATCGGCGGGAGAAGAGCGACCACAAGGCGCCAATTCGAAAGGGAACAAGTGTGCAGTCTTTGATGGCAAGGTTGATCTTCATCTTGCCAAAGGTGCCGTCCATGACGCGCTCGTGGGATCGTCGGTGACGTCCAGTGTCACATTGGTCTCCTTGCACCAAACGGGTAATGTTGGAAATCCCCTTCCGGGGGGACAGCTGCTCGATGCCCTTTTATCAAAAAGGTGGAAGATTCCTCTGCGACGCCCGCCAGCGTCACCCACGTGGCGGGCAAACTGTTGTGTGGCCAGCATTGATCCGTCCCTCCGAGCAGAGGGCTTCACAGGAAGCAACCTCGCGAGGGAGACCCCATGAGACCTCTCGTTGTTGCCGGACAAGCGTCCCATGGGCCCCTCTCCAAGAGAGAGGAATCCTCGCGGAGCCGGACCATGGCGGGGTGGTCTCCTGAATCTTCCAGTGAGCTGGATGTCACACAAGGCCTTCTCAACACAACCGACTGGGCCGGCAGTAGATGGGCCATGGGACCCTGGTTCCACTGGACCGACAGTAGCCCTCGGGCCCACGGTGCGCACGTTTCGCTCGTTGATCGCGAAACGGCGCGGGTCGAAACGCCGCGGGGCCTGACGAACTGTCGGGCCCAAAGGTGACGCATGGCAGCACCGATTGAACGGGACGCATCCACTTCTCCCACGACGCCTTGGTAACCGCACACCTACGTTAAGACCGCCACACGCGCCTGGAAAACACCATCATTGCTTGCCTTCCTCCAGACACCTCCCCTGCGCACTGCTCCTCCTTCCTTGCGCACACATCACCCACTGCTCTCCCTCTCCGCCTCCTTCTCCATCTGCCGCCCCATCGCCGTCGCCATGGCACCAAAAAAGAGGAGCACCGCCACCACCAGAGTGCAGGTGGAGCCGACCTTGCTACCCTCCACCATCAAGAACCAAGAGGGGCTAGACAAGCTCATCCTCTGACGACCAACGCTCACAACAAGCACGAGGCCACCAAGATCTGGTCGAGCTCGAAGCCAGCTAACGAACTGTCGGGACGACGTTCCCGTTCTTCTTTCATAGCATCTTCGGAGGTTTGCTACCTCCCTTCTCTGATTTCTTCAGCGTCGTGCTGGAGCACTATCAGATCCATGCACTCCACCTCCACCCCAACTCCATCTTCCTCCTTGCCACCTTCGCCTTCTATGACGTCGTCGTCGATGAGTGTCTTGGTGACGCCGACTTTGTTGATGGTGGGAGTGCACAGCATGGGGATGGTTCCCACGGCTCTTGTGGACTTGGGGTGGCCCTTGGAGTCGAAGGTGACCGCGTACTATGACCACTTGAGGGGCCTTGAGGCCTCGGGGCCCGAAAGGGCGGCGTTCACCTCGCAGGAGAACTTCTTGAGGTGGTGGTTTGAGGCGGGAGCCTGAAATCTACCAAGGATGCATGCTATCCCGCGAGGCTCCTGGTAGCCCCCGGCATCTTCATCAGGCAGGTTGTCGTTGTTGGTGTTGGGGCGTGAAGGTACGCCGTTGGCCTGAGGGTTGGCGCGGCGAGGCTGGTCCCGACAGCCTTGGCGGTTGTTGCTGCGGTCGTTACCATTGTCATTGTTGTTGCGGCCTCCCCAACGATCGCCACTGCGGCATGACCTGTGCCACGGCTGTTGCGGCTGGGGCGGAGGCTCTGCCCCTGCTCACGGAGCAGCCTGAGCTCATGGCAGTCCTCGGTGTTGTGGGAGTTCATGTTGTGGTAGGCGCAGAAAGGCTTCTTGGAAGCTTCGTTGCGGTCACACCCGCGCTTTTGCTCAGGCTCCGCCGCAAGCACAGCGGGACCATTGCGTTTGATGTCCTTCCTCTTGGCCTTGGCGGCGTCGGTGACGGCGTCAGGGACTTGTGGAAGAGGCGGCCCTCTTCAGCCTTGGCGCACTTGTCGGCGAGATCGAACAACGTGGCCACGGTGTCGAGCTCGTCGTTGACGGCGAGCTTCTCGCGCATCCTGGCGCCCGTGGAGAACACAGAGATGATGGCAGCATCGGATGCCTGCGGGATCTTGTTGAGAGTGAAGGAGCACTCGAACGTGCCCTTGAAGTTGGAGACGCGCACACAGCTCGAACCACGAAAAGATGGAGCCCTCGGGGAGGTTCATCAGCCACGATCGTGCCGCATCCTTGAGAACCATGGGGAACCAGTTCGCCATGACCTTGTTGTCGCCATCGACGGACTCGATGATGATGGCGTAGAGCTGCAGGAACTCTGTGGGGTTGGGGTGTCGGCAGAGCGTGGAGGCGGCACCGTTTTCAATGGAGTGGGCCACACCACGCGGCGCAACTCACGGGTGAAGGCGTAGCATCCTCGCTGCCAGAGGGAATGCCACCGACGAGGGTTGTGCAGTTTCGACGCCCTGCGACCGTGACGTCCTGGAGAGTGCAGTTCTAGCGCTCGTGACGCCTCTCGAGTAGCACGTGTGCTTCGGGCTCCGCACACTGGACAATCCTGCAGCTAGGATCCTCATGGGGTGGTGATGACGCTTCGTGGGACGACACCAATGCACGCGCACCGGGGCGCCGACCATCGTCCTCGTCGAGCGGAGGAGGCATGCCATGGCCTACCTGTTGGAAATATGTCCTAGAGGCAATAATAAAATAGTTATTATTATATTTCCTGTTTGAAGATAATCGTTTATTATCCATTCTATAATTGTATTGAATGGAAACATAAATGCATGTGTGGATATATAGACAATACAATGTCCCTAGTGAGCCTCTAGTTGACTAGCCTGTTGGTCAAGGATGGTTAAGGTTTCCTAGCCATAGACAAGTGTTTGTCACTTGATGACGGGATCACATCATTAGGAGAATGATGTGATGGACAAGACCTAAAACTATAAACGTAGCATATGATCGTGTCATTTTGTTGCTATTGTTTTCTGCATGTCGAGTATACATTCCTATGACCATGAGATCATGTAACTCACTAACACCGGAGAAATGCCTTATGTGTATCAAACATCGCAACCTTACTGGGTGACTATAAAGGTACTCTACATGCATCTCCGAATATGTCCGTTGAGTTAGCATGGATCAAGACTGGGATTTGTCACTCCGTATGACGGTGAGGTATCTCGGGGCCCACTCGTTAATACAACATCACAAACAAGCCTTGCAAGCAATGTGACTAAAGAGTTAGCCACAGGATTTGTATTACGGAACGAGTAAAGAGACTTGCCGGTAATGAGATTGAAATAGGTATGACGATACCGACGATCGAATCTCGGGCAAGTAACATATCGAAGGACAAAGGGAATGATATACAGAGGATTGTGTGAATCCTTGACATAGAGGTTCAACCGATAAGATCTTCGTAGAATATGTAGGATCCAATAAGGACGTCCAGGTCCCGCTATTGGATATTGACCGGAGAGTGTCTCGCTTATGTCTACATAGTCCTCGAACTCGCAGGGGCTCGAACCCACAGGGGCTGCGCACTTAAGGTTCGGTGACGTTTTCGGTATAGTTGAATTATTGATGTTGGTAACCGAATGTTGTCCGGATGAGATCCCGGACGTCACGAGTGTCTCCGGAATGGTCCGGAAACGAAGATTGATATATAGGATTGTTGCATTTGGCTTCCGGAAAGATTTCGGGCATTACCGGTAAAGTACCGGGAGTGACAAATGTGTTCCGGAGTTTTAAAGGGAGGGGCCACCATCCGGGAGAAAACCAAATAGGCCATGGGTGGCGCACCAGCCCTTAGTGGGCTGGTGAGGCCAGCCCAATAAGGCTATTTCGGCCAAGGCAATAATAAAGAAGGAAAAAAAAGGGAGGTGGACAAGATAGGATGGAGTCCTCCACCAAACCGAATTGGAGGACTCCTCCCTCCTTGCCTCGGCCGGAGGCTCCTCCTTGTAGTAGGAGGCAAGCCAACCACCCCTTGGTTCCTCCTATATATAGTGGAGGGTTTTAGGGTTTTTGCACCTCAAGCCTTTGTGCACCCTCTCTCCCTCCACTACTTCGTGACACCTCGTAGCTAGAACGGTACGGCATGGCGAAGCCCTGCCGGAGTAGCTCCACCATCATCACCGCCACGCCATCATGCTGCCGGAGAATTTAGCTACCTCTTCGTCTCTCTTGCTGGATCAAAAAGGCGGAGATCGTCATCGAGTTGTACGTGTGCTGAACGCGTAGGTGTCGTCCGTTCGGCGCTAGATCGTGACGGATCGTGGGCAGCGATTTGGATCGGGAAGACGTTTCACTACATCACTACAAGGGTATGTCGATCCGATCTCCCTCTCGTAGATGATCATCACCATGATAGGTCTTCGTGTGCGTACGAAAATTTTTGTTTCCCATGCAACGTTTCCCAACACTACCCTCGCGTTGTGCGAGGATGATCCGGAGCATCTCTGGCAGTGTTGACCTGCTCGGTGATGCGCGCCAGCCATGCATCATGGCCGGCCTCAGTGAAGCGGTAGCGCAGCAGCTCATGCGCCATGAGGCGCGCGGCCTGTGGAGCTGGTTGGTCGCGTCGGCCGGGGGAGGATTCCGTTGCAGTGTGCGCGGGCGGAGGAGGCGCCTGCATGGACGGGTGGGCGGAGGAGGCCTGAACCTCCCCGGCTAGGGGCTCGGTGGCGGCGCCAGCGCGCCTGTGACGGCCGGCGTTGACGACGGGCTCAGTGCGGACCATCTCAGCCTGGCGCGCGTACCTCTCGTGACGCTCGGCCATGTCGATGGAAAGTGAAGCAGAGGATGACGATGCGCATGCAGCCCCCCTACCTGGCGCGCCAAATGTCGAAGATTGGTTTTGTGTCTGCGGGAAAACCTCTCAAGACCCCTTTTCAAACACTAGGAGCTGAGTGCACCCTACAACCTAGCCTCGACTACAACAAAGTCACGCACATGGAGCACGAAAGGGACGCCGGAGTTTACCCAGGTTCGGACCACCTTGCGGTGTAAAACCCTACTCCTGCTTTGTGGTTTTCTTCTCTCTTGGGTCGCACAAGTGTTACAACCTATAAGGAGGAAGAAAGGTTATGTGGAGAGAATGGGGAATCAATCATTTGTCCTTTCTACTGTGGCCTCTTGCCCCTCTTATCCTTGTCATGGGCCTCTCTTAAAATATTGGCGGGAAAAGGGCGACCACAGGGCGGCAATTCAAAGGGGGACAAGTGCGCAGTCTTCGCTGGCAAAGTCGGTCTTCATCTTGCCAAAGGCGCCATCCATGACGCGCTCGTGGGCTCGCCGGTGTCACGATGGTCTCCTTGCACCAAACAGGTAGGTGTTGGCTCGCCTTTTGAGACAGCTGCTCGCTGCCCTTTTATCACAAAGGGGGAAGATTCCTCTGCAACGCCAGCCAGCGTCATCCTTACATCCTCTGCTGGCGCTGCACGTCACCCACGTGGCGGGTAGACCGTTGTGTGGCCAGCATTGATCCGTCCCTCCGAGCAGAGGGCTTCGCAGGAAGCAACCTCGCGGGAGAGACCCCGTGAGGCCTCTCGCTGCTGCTGGACAGGCGTCCAGTGGGCCCCTCTCCATGAGAGGAATCCTCGCGGAGCTGGAGCTTCGCAGGGTGGTCTCCTGAATCTTCCAGTGGGTTGGATGTCACACAGGGCCTTCTCAACACAACCGACTGAGCAAGCAGTAGATGGGTCATGGGACCCTGGTTCCACTGGACCGACAACACCGAAAATAATGAATGAAAACTAAAATCGACTTACTGTCGCCCTACATATCAATGTCGAAACCCGGCGACAACCTTCCTTCAGTGGAGCTAGTCAAAACAAACAATGTCCTCCACCACAAAGGAAGGGACAAACCTCCCTACCCAGCTTGGTGAAGCACCGAGCCACCAACACCACCCGGTCCGAGTAGGCGGGCGTTGCTCACCAGCTTATGGAAGGACAGGCAGCAACACTGTGGAACGGAGGCAATGATGCGTCAGAGGATGCAATGAAGCACTACCCTGCATGGGAGCGTCGAGAAAGATTCCCGGGGCATCGTGGCACGGAAGGAACGAGCAACCTCAAGGCACGTTGTCCCACCCAACTTGCGCAACTCAAATGGCTACAAAATACGACGAGATGTTATGTTGGCCAGCCAATCAAACATGGAGTGTTATCCCTTAATTAGTCATAGCGGATTAAGCAACTTTATTGGGAAACAGTCTAGTCTGGTTAGAGCTCATATAAGAGTTGGGTATAGACTTACTGGATTGTCACTCAAGTCTTGTCTACTATATAAAGGGGTGGATCCCTCTCAACGAAGCAAAGAAGATTATTATTGTTCACTTTTTATGTACTTCACAGTAAATAGGAAAATAAGGTTATGTCAGTAGTAGATCCTTCTGTTAGGAAATATGCAACTTGTATTTCCAGGAGGCCATAGGCGATAGGCCAGTATATATACATGTACAGGTGTGTAATATGCAGAAAACCCCTTATACAGTAGGGTAAATACGAAAGGTTACATAGCTACATATATAGTACTCTAACCCCCCGCGCCCCTCAAACTCATGGTGGATTAACAACACTGAGTTTGAAGAGATAGAAGCCATGTTGTGCTCTAGTCTGGGCCTTCGTCAGAAAATCTACCAACTGTAACTCGAAAGGCACATACTGAAGAGCAATAACCTGATCCTGCACACTAGCGCGCACATAGAAAGCATCAACACCAATATGCTTGGTGAGCTCATGCTTCACAGGATCGCGTGCAATGCTAATAGTACTTGTACTGTCAGATAAGAGCAGAGTAGGTGTAGTGACAGAAACACCAAAATCCTGAAGTAACCACCCTAACCAAGTCACCTCTGCCGTCAAAAGAGCCATAGCTCGCAACTCAGCCTCTGCACTCGAACGGGAAACTGCGGTCTGTTTCTTCGTCTTCCAGGCAATGAGAGAACCACCCAAAAAAACACAGTAAGCAGAAAATGAACGGCGATCTGAAGGATCACTAGCCCACGTAGCATCCGAATAGGCCTGAAGTTGTAAAGAACTGGATCGAGGAAAGAATAGACGGTGAGAGATCGTGCCTCGAAGATATCGGAGAACACCAAGGAGGTGACTATAGTGAACCGAGGTGGGAGCGGAGACAAACTGACTCGGAATATGAAACGGATAAGAGATATTCGGACGAGTGACAGCTTCAACACCCCCTCTCACGTGTAACGCGAAAAGTCAACACGTGGACAAACTCAGAGGTATGGCTCAAGAGGCCTATACGTGGACAGATAGGGGGCGGCAGTAATTTTTAATAAACTGTGAAAGCCAGGACTTGAACTCAAGACTTTAGGCTCTGATACCATGTTAGGAAATATGCAACTTATATTTCCAGGAGGCCATAGGTCAGTATATATACATGTACAGGTGTGTAATATGCCGAAAACCCCTTATATAGTAGGGTAAATACGAAAGGTTACATGGCTACATATATAGTACACTAACACCTTCCATAATTGTTGATATACCAGGATAGTCAATAAACAAGAATGTTTCGATCAAAACAAGCATCATCATTCATTCAACTTTAAGCATTGTGCAAGTCTAAGACTACACATGTTTTGCTAGGTAAATAATAACAAATAACAAATGCAAAAAATTCAAATGTGGAAGGAAAAGCAAATAATAATCAGGGAACATGTATTGTGGCAAAGTTTAGAACTAGAGACGGAGCTAACATACACAAGAAGCTGGAATATTCTTCTGTTATGACCGGTACAACGTACCAACGAAGGAGGCCCAATGGGCAGGGTTAGTTACGGGCTTAGCCCAAGTTATCTTAGCTATCTTAGAGTCCAAGTTATCTAGGGTTTAGAGGAGGTTGTCCTCCTATATAAACACATGTACCCCTCCGATATTAATCAGACAATAAACAGTATTCTGTTGTCGTCTCCCTCAGGAGACGGGAGCCCCAAACCCTAGCCGCCTCTCTCTCTCTCTTTCACGCCGCGACGGCGCCCAACCGCCGGCGCCGACGTCCCCAGCCTCGCCGCCCGCACTTCCACCCCTACAACCTACGTCCGAGACCTGGTAGAACCATAGCCTCTACCAACTTGGTATCAGGTAGCTTGGGTTCGATGAGTTTGTCGGACCTTCCCACCACCACCGTCGCCGCCACCACCGCCTTCCCCGCCACCTCGCAACAGCCGCCGCCGCACAAGTCGCCGCCGGCGGCCACCTCAGGGCCGGCCGCCTCCGGTACTGCGGCCCTGGGGGCCGAAGCCGCCCCCGTCCTCTCCCAGACGGAGATGTCCTCGGCGATCCGCGACCTCACCCTGGCGGTCTCGAACCTCCGGACCTTCCTCCAGGCTCCATACGCGACCCAGCCACCACCGCCTCCGCCGGCGGCGCCCTTCGCGCCACCGCCCCCGGCCACCGCCGCGCCCCAAGGCCTGCCGATCACCAAGGTCAGGTGGCGGCCGTCGCCGTCCCCGTTGCCGACGTGATTCGACACGCCGACCTATACGACGGCGCCGCTACAGCCAACGGTGTTGCAGCCGCCCGCCACCACCTTTGGGGGGTTCGGCGGGTATACTGACCCGTACGCTGGGAGCTCCGTGGTGCCGCAGCACCCTCCTTCCGCCACGTTGGGTCGCCACGAGGGCGCCTACGCGGCCTCGCCGCACGTGCAGCAGCCGCCCCGCTTCACCAAGCTGGAGTTCGCCACCTACGACGGCACCATCGACCCCCTGAACTGGCTCAATCAGTGCGACCAGTTTTTCAGGGGGCAGCGGACCATGGTGTCCGACCGCACGTGGATCGCCTCCTACCACCTCCGTGGCCCCGCACAGACATGGTACTACGCCCTCGAGCAGGACGAGGGCGGGATGCCTCCGTGGGAGCGCTTTCGCGACCTGTGTCTCGTCCGGTTCGGCCCGTCCATGCGTGGGAGCCGCCTGGCCCAGCTCGGTCGCCTTCCCTTCACCACCTCGGTGCAGGACTTCGCCGACCGCTTCCAGACGTTGGCCTGCCATGCGCCTGACGTCACGGCTCGCCAACGCGCCGAGCTCTTCGTCGGCGGTCTTCCCGACCACATCCGCATCGACGTCGAGATGCGCGACCCCCAGGACCTGCAGACGGCCATGTACTACGCGCGCGCGTACGAGCAGCGCGCCAACGCCCTGCAGCGGGTGTTCCCAGGCTGCGACACGCGCCCCCCGACCCGCCCCGCCCCGGCGGCCGCCACCCCGACACGCCCCGCCCTGCCGGCCACTACTGCGGCTGCCCCCGCGCCGACACGCACCTTCCGGCGCTTGACGTCGACCGAGCAGCTCGAGCGGCGCCGCAAGGGCGTGTGCTTCAACTGCGACGAGCCGTATGGGTCGGGTCATACGTGCGCCCACCTGTTCTACTTGGAGACCGTCGACGACGCGGAGGTGGAGGCCCTCACCGCGGAGCTCGACGCCACCACACTACCCGAGGCCGGCGTCAGGACCTACGGGCCGGTCAATGCGACCGCCTTCGTCGTCTCCCTTCATGACATGGCTGGCATCAAGACGGCAAAGACGATGCTGCTTCCGGTGACGGTCAACGGGGAGGGTCTCACCGTGCTCGTGGACACGGGTTCGACGCACAACTTCCTGTCCGTGGATGCCATGCGCCGCCTCGCACTCCAACCGGCGGGCTCGGAGAAGTTCAGCGTCACCGTCCCCAACGGGGACCGCCTTGCTTGCCACGGCGTGGCGCGGCAGGTTCCCGTCCTCATCGGCGACGAGCCATTCTCCATCGACTGCGTCGGCATCGACCTAGGCTGCTACCACTCATCCTCGGCATCGACTTCCAGTCCACTCTCGGCCCCATCCTTTGGGACCTCGATGTGTTGTCCCTCATCTTCTGGCGCGAGGGCGGCCGTCGCGTTCAGTGGACGGGCATCGGCGGCTCCGGCGCCGCGACCCCGCAGCTCCAGTTGATGGCGGCCGCACTGGACGAGGCGCATCCCCTCCTGGCCGACCTCCTGCAGCAGCACAGCGACATCTTCGACGAGCCACAGGGCCTCCCTCCCGCGCGGCCCTGTGACCACCGCATCCACCTGCTGCCAGACACGGCGCCTGTCGCCATGCGCCCGTACCGGTACCCTCAGCTGCAGAAAGACGAGCTCGAGCGTCAGGTGGAGGTCATGCTCGCGCAGGGCATCATCCGGATTTCGACATCGCCGTTCTCCGTCCCGATGCTCCTTGGGCGCAAGGCCGACGGCACATGGCGCTTCTGCATCGACTGCCGCGCCCTCAACGCCCTGACGTCCAAGGACAAGTTCCCCATCCCCGTCGTGGATGAGCTCTTGGACGAGCTCCACGGAGCGCGCTTCTTCACCAAGCTCGACCTTCGCTCGGGCTACCATCAGGTGCACATGCACCCTGACGACATCGAGAAGACGGCGTTTCGCACTCACCATGGACACTTCGAGTTCCTGGTGATGCCGTTCGGCCTCTCCAACGCGGCGGCGACCTTCCAGGCCCTGATGAACGACGTGCTCAGTCCATACTTGCGCCGCTTTGTGCTTGTGTTTCTTTGATGACATTCTGATCTACAGTGCATCTTGGGCGGAGCACCTACAACACGTGGCCATCATCTTCAACGAGCTTCGAGCGCATCGTGTTCACCTCAAGCGCTCGAAGTGCTCGTTCGGCACGACCTCCGTCGTGTACCTGGGGCACGTCATCTTGGCCGACGGGGTAGCGATGGACGCGGACAAGGTCGCCGTCGTCGCCGCGTGGCCGACTCTGCGGTCACCGCGGGCGCTCCGCGGCTTCTTGGGCCTCGCCGGCTACTACCGGAAGTACATCCGGGACTTCGGCCTCATCGCCGCGCCACTGACGCGTCTCCTTCGACGCGACGCCTTCTCCTGGGACGAGGAGGCGACTACAGCATTCGAGGCTCTCCAGCGGGCGCTCACGACAGGACCCATCCTCCAGATGCCGGACTTCGATATGCCGTTCGTGGTGGACTGCGACGCCTCGGGCATCGGCTTCGACGCCGTCCTCCACCAGGGCGAGGGACCGCTCGCCTTCTTCAGCCGCCCCTTCGCTGCTCGCCATCACAAGCTCGCGGCCTACGAGCGCGAGCTTATTGGGCTGGTTCAGGCGGTGCGCCACTGGCGGCCTTATCTTTGGGGCAGGTCATTTCGTGTGCGCACGGACCACTACAGCCTCAAGTTCTTGCTGGACCAGCGCCTCTCCACCGTTCCGCAGCACCAGTGGATCAGCAAGCTCTTCGGCTTCGACTTTACCGTTGAACACCGCCCCGACCGTCTCAACACGGTCGCCGATGCCTTGTCCCGCCGTGACACTGAGGATGTCGCGGACGACGTCGCCATGGCTGGCACTATCATGTGCATCCATTCCGGGCCATCTTTCGCCTTCATCGACGACATTCGCCGGGCAACTTCGACGACCGCGGATGCGCAGGGCCTACGCCAGCGCCTTGACGCCGGCGAGCTGGCAGCGCCCTGGCGCCTGGACGAGGGGCTGCTCCTCCATGGCCGCCGCATCTTCGTGCCCGACCATGGCGACCTGCGCCACTAGGTCCTGACCTTGGCGCATTCTGCAGGACACGAGGGCGTGCAGAAGACTCTCCATCGTCTCCGGGCTGATTTTTACATCCCCGGTGATGGCGCGATGGTCCGCGAATGGTGCGGTCGTGCGTGACGTGCCAGCGGAACAAGACGGAGACACTACGACCCGCGGGTCTACTACAGCCGCTGGACGTACCCTCCCAGGTGTGGGCGGATATTTCCATGGACTTCATCGAGGGCCTTCCCAAGGTGGGCGGCAAGTCCGTCATCCTCACGGTGGTTGACCGCTTCTCCATGTACGCGCACTTCATCGCCCTGGGTCATCCATATACAGCCGCCTCCGTGGCGCAGGCCTTCTTCCACGGCATCGTCCGCCTCCACGGTTTTCCTTCGTCCATCGTCAGCGGTCGTGATCCCGTGTTCACGGGACATGTCTGGCGGGATCTCTTTCGACTAGCGGGCGTGAAGCTCCGCATGAGCACGGCGTTCCACCCTCAGACAGACGGCCAATCCAAGGTGGTCAACAAGGTGATCGCCATGTACCTGCGCTGTGTTACTGGTGATTGTCCACGAGCTTGGGTGGACTGGTTGGCGTGGGCAGAGTACTGCTACAACACCTCATATCACTCCGCCATGCGCACCACGCCTTTCGAGGTGGTCTACGGGCGCCCACCTCCAGCGATGCTCCCTTACGAGCCTGGGACGGCTCGGTCCGAGACGGCGGGCGACTTACTTCGCACCCGCAACGACATTCTGGCTGAGACGCGCCAACGTCTTCTCCAAGCACAGCAGCTGGCCCGGAAGCACTACGATGCTCATCATCGCGAGGCGGAGTTCGCGGTGGGCGATTGGGTGTGGCTGCGCCTCCTCCACAGGACCACGCAGACTCTGGACCCACGCTCCAAGCGCAAATTGGGACCTCGCTACGCCGGTCCCTTTCATGTGCTGGAGCATGTCGGCACACTCGCATACCGCTTGGAGCTGCCAGCTGGTTCTCACCTCCACGACGTCTTCCATGTCGGCTTACTGAAGGCCTACCACGGGGACCCTCCTGCAGCGACGCCGACCCTTCCTCCTACTTCGGATGGCCACCTCCTTCCAGCTTCCGCACAGGCGGCGAAGGTGCTGCAGGCGCAGCAGCGTCGCGGCGTCTGGCATGTCTTGGTACAGTGGACCGGCCTGCCAGAGGAGGAAGCGACTTGGGAGAAGCTCGACGATTTCCGCCAGCAGTTTCCAGATGTTCAGCTCGAGGACGAGCTGTTTGAGAAGGCGGGGAGAGATGTTATGACCGGTACAACGTACCAACGAAGGAGGCCCAATGGGCAGGGTTAGTTACGGGCTTAGCCCAAGTTATCTTAGCTATCTTAGAGTTCAAGTTATATTAGAGTCCAAGTTATCTAGGGTTTAGAGGAGGTTGTCCTCCTATATAAACACATGTACCCCTTCGATATTAATCAAACAATAAACAATATTCTGTTGTCGTCTCCCTCAGAAGACGGGAGCCCCAAACCCTAGCCGCCTCTCTCTCTCTCTCTCTCACGCCGCGACGGCGCCCAACCGTCGGCGACGGCGTCCCCAGGCTCGCCGCCCGCACTTCCACCCCTACAACCTATGTCCGAGACCTGGTAGAACCCTAGCCTCTACCATCTTCTAAACAAGTTGTAGTTGTTTAGCAATGGCCTGATAGGTTAAGAACAGTTTGAGAAAATATGCTGGTAAAGATTACGGTGTAACAAAAGATTTGTCATGTACAGGCGTGATATGCATAAAAGAGTGTCGCGGTAACCATACCATGTGACATAAAGGGGCACTGGATATGCTGCCAATAGTAGCTACAAATAAGAGCCACGCACTGGAGTAATAAATCAGAAGGATAATACTGACCTCACCAAATGGTATATATGAAGGCAAAGAAGGCACTCTACTCCACCGCTTGGAACATCCAACTTTAGATGAATTAATTTTTTCAGTCATATTGTTTTCTTCAGTGGTCCCTCCATGATTGTCAGATAAAGGAGTAAGAGCAATCCCTTCTGAACCTTCCTGAATTTCAAGAGACCACGGCTCTTCTTCCGATTCTTCAACCTTCGATTGCAAATAACAATCCAACTGTGTGGATGCCTTTTCAAAAATACTTGCTTGTTTTCGAAGTACACTTAAACTCTTCCGCACTCCTTCCACGGGAACAAGCTTTGAAAGTCTCCAAAGAGACTTTTGAACAGGGCCAACACCAAGAACAAGTTGTTCCCTATTGTTATCTACGGGACCTTCAGTGCTTGTTTTCTTATTTTCTTCAGATCTTACATCCGCTCTATTTGCAAAAGATGCTTCGGGTGTTTGGGCATTGTAGTGATGAAAGTACGCAGGTGACAGAATACGGGGCACCACATCCTCTGGAATACAGTATGATTTGAAGTAGTATTGCCACCCTCTTCGATGAACATAACTAATGCATGAAAATAGGAGCAATTAAGAATTGGTTCACAATAATTAAAATAAAATAAAGTAAAATATATTTATGATATTACAGCACCCTGTCAAGTAGCACATTCTGCCCATTCTAACCAAACTTACTCTCTCAATGCAGCATTCCCAACAGGTGGCTGAGAAAATGTGATACACTTCACCTGAAGCCTGTTAGCCTCTTTAGTTGGAGACGACAAGGATAGTACTCTTAATATTGCAAGAGTAGCCAAAGCAGCTACCTGCAATACAGTTTGTGACACATGAGTAATAAAAAGGATAAGATAATGCAAGTTAGGCATTGCCTACCGCTCCGCCAAGCGAATGACCACAAAGAACAAGTTTTCTGTTCTTTTTCTGTGCAAGTTTGTATAGCTCCAATGCTGGGATTCCCTTAGCACGAGCTAAAAAACCCTGCATGAATTATTTAAGTTATAAAAGTCATGATAGCGCTGAATCAGTTCCTAGAGAAGACAAGAATTGTTTTCAAACAAGAATGGCAGCTAACGCATACTCGGTGTGCAGCAGGTTTTGATTTCCCGAACTGTTTCGATTTTTCTCGACAGGATACCCCAATGTTTTCTTCACCAAATTGGTTGTTGTTCTGCTCAGAGTCAATAGCATCAGCTACATCCTGAGCTGTATCCTCATGAAATATGGTTCCTTGGAGTATATTCACATCAGCAATAATATCTCTAGAAACAAAAACATGGGAAAATTTGATGCAATTGTAAACGCAGCAAACTTTTCATGCTTTCAAGTTCCCAAAAAATAAGCTTACTTGTATTGGTTTGTGCCGATAAACGTAGCAAATAGAGTCTCACCAGCCTCCGCTAAAAGATATCTACATGATTTCACCAATAAATAGATCAAAAAAGCAGCAATAGCATGAGAAGATTTATTTTTTCCTTGTTTGAACTACAGAAAACATCAAATGTTGTGAATGCTAACTGTTGGGCTTAGTGTGTGGATGTGTTTGGCCGAAAGGCCCACACTAGTGCATATGTATTCATATATGTAGCTAGTAAGGAGTTAACTGCAAGAAACCACCATATTTGGGGTTAGGGTTGCAGAAAAGTACCTGGGCACTATCTTTTTGCAAAGGTCACCACGTTTCTAGTAAACTTTTTGCAGAAAACACTTATTTGGCGATTATAGCCCGTTTGATCACTTTCTGGCAGTGGGGCCGTATTGTAAGGAACTGACTTGACAAAAATTACCATATGCAATGTCTTCTAATAAATAACAGAAATATGAAGGACAAAAATATAAAAACTTCAAAGAGATAAGCTTCTCCTCCCAGATGCAGGGAGTGAGCGTTGCGCATCGGCAGCGCCATAGTCACGGCCGCCACTGTAGGAGCGCCAGGGCTCTGCAGCCGCCGGGCACCTCCTCCTAATCCTCCGCCGCGGCCATAGCCATATCCGCTGCCACCGAGACGGCAGGGCCAGGACGTAGTCGTATCCACCCTTGCCAGGAATGGTCGTGGCGTTGTGTCGCCGACGCACCAAGCAGGAGGACGTGACGTTGTGATGCGGGCTTGCCGACTAGGGGACGCGCATGCCGCGCTAGCTCGTGTCCATCTCCTCTTCACAACACCTCCTCCTCGTCTCCGCGTCCGCCCAACCGGGGCTCACGCTTCCCGCCACGGCCAAAAGCATCAACCACGCCGACCTGCTCGTGGTCATCGTCCACCACCACGACGCGCTAGGGGACGCACACGCCGCGCTAGTCGGCTCGCTCCTGTCCATCTCTTCCTTTATCAACCTCCTGCACGTCTCTGCGTCCGCCCGGCTGGGGGTCACACTCCCGGCTGTTAGGAAAGCAACTTATCTGTATTGAAGGCCCAAGGGGCATATATATATTACACATGACTTGAGGTGCAAGGAAAGTAAACATAGACTAATAAGGACTCCTAGACTAATACTAATAGACTAATAAGGACTCCTAGACTAATACTAATACTTCCTAACACCACCCCCCCCCCCCCCCCCCTCAAATGCAAAGCGTATGCAATAGCATTGCATTTGAAGAAGTGTAATACTGAAAAAAATGATAATCCAAATCCGCGTCTTGAGAGTGTCGTCTTAGCATGAAGAGTCTTCAAAACTTGTTGAGTCGCCGAAGGAGATAACGAAGAGATGGCACATCAGAGGTAGACACCGCATCACTTGAAGATACAAGATAAGTATCAAGAGAAGATGGGTTGTCAAAAGAAGATGGCACATCAAGAGGAAGACACCGAAGAGATGGCACATCAGAGGTAGACACCGCATCACTTGAAGATACAAGATAAGTATCAAGAGAAGATGGGTTGTCAAAAAAAGATGGCACATCAAGAGAATAAAACATTGTGCAGAAAATCATAGTCCACGACAACCGTCGGCAAAAGAAGCTCGGCGGATAAGACACGATGGACGTAGATCGACAATGCAAAAGAAGTCTAGAAAATCCTATAGAAAACAACAAGGGCAAATAGGCCACAAAAGTTGCATAGAAAGGATCAGGACCAAAGAAAGGCTGACGGACAAAGGTATGATGGACTCTCATGACGTGATAACACAAAACATCGACGGATTTGGTGGACGCGGCAGAAAAATATAGAAAGCTAGAAGCATAGACTAAACTCAAGACTAGATGCAATAGCAGAGTAAAAAAATCAGAGACCAAAAACAGAGTAGCAGCAGGCCAAGCGATGGTAAACGCCATGGGGAGCACGAGATGCAGCACACAGACGGCCATGTAGAAAGGCAGCAGCTAATCGAACGCAGCACCACGCAGCAAGATTGCAAACAGCACATGCAAGAAGCAGCAGCGGACAAGCATGCAGGAATAGAGCAGCAGCCAGCCAGGAGGAGCACATGCGGGTGGGGCAGCACCACGTAGCAGCAGGAACTGCTGCCCATGCCGAAGGCAGATGCATGAGCAGTCACGAGAGCCGGATGAGGCGGACAGAGAGGCAGCCACTCGGCCCGTTCTAGAGACATGGAGGTCGACGTTGACCATCGACAAGATCCAAGCCGCCTCGAGCTGGAGCCCGATCTGGTGGCGGACAGCAACAAGATTGGCGGCCCCGTGGTGCGCGAAAGTCGCGGGCTCGCACGGGAGCGCGAGCAGTAGGACGCCGATGAGGGGGATTGCAGAGCCGGCGCTTGTAGAAGTTAATCATGTTGTTCCTGTAGGATTAGGAAAGAAAGCCAAACCTAGTCCTAGTAGTATTAGGATACCTAGTCCTAGTCTATTTCCATAGTCCCTTGTGGACGTGTATAAAAGACACCCTAGGGGTGTTGATTGTACCACCAGAAAAACAAAAAGCAATACAAAGTTTGACAGGCTCGACACGAGCCTGTGGCCATACATCGATTCGTGCCTTCGTGTTCGTTCCGCCGAAATCGTGTCGTGTCGATCGTAGCCGGTTGAAGAAACGATCCGGCTGCACACACACACATACGTGGTTGGATATCCATCCAGCTACCTGCTTGCTAGCTTGCTAGCTTTGCACGTACGTATGTGTGTTGCTGTTCTCGTCTTTTGATCTACGGATTAAAAGCCAACATTTGGTATCTAGAGCCTTGACGATCTACGATCTACGATGACAGACAGCGACGCTGAGTCGGTCAAGTCCGGCAAAGGCGGTCCCAAGGCGAACAAGAACGGCGACAAGGTGAAGAAGGGCGGCAAGTCAGCGATCAGTGGGGGGGGGGAACGGGCGGCGCCAACGTCCAGGCGCATCGCAACATCCCCATCCAGTACCCGATGCTCACCGACGCCAACTACGGCGTGTGGGCGGTGAAGATGAAGATTATTCTCCGAACCCTCCGAGTGTGGCAGGCAATCACGGACGATGACGTCGATGACGAGTCCGACGAAGGTGCCATGGCCGCCATAGCCCAGTCCGTGCCGGATTCCGTGCTAATGACATTGGCGGAGTTCGAGACGGCAGAGAGGCGTGGAACGCACTCAAGGAGATGAGGATCGGAGAAGATCGCGTCACCAGGGCTCGGGCACAAGTGCTGAAGCGCCAATTTCACAAGTTGCGGATGGAGGAAACTGAATCGATGAACGACTACGCCATGCGTCTTACTACTTTGGTGGGAGAGATCCGCGCGCTTGGTGCAAAGCTCGATGAGACCGAGATTGTGGAGAAATTTTTCAGTTCGGTGACTGACAAATTCACTTACATCATCGGCACGCCCAAGCAGCTTTACGACATCGACGACATGACCATAACGGAGGCGATCGGACGCCTGCAGACATGGGAAGAGAATGCTCGTGGCTGTCGGAAAGGCAAAGGAGGAGGTAGTGACCAACTCATGTACTCGCGCGCAGATTGGGAGGCCCCAAGTAGCAAAGGAAGGCGTGATGGTGGCGAAAGCTCAAGCAACACGAAGGGCGATGGACAAACCGGAAAAGGCAAAGGAAAAGGCAAACCACAAGGTCGTGGTAAGGCGGGCCAATCTGAAGAGCAGAAGCCACGGAACTTGGACTTGTCCGAGGTCAAGTGCTATAACTGTAATAAGATGGGTCACTTTGCGAAGGATTGTCCGAAGCCTAACAAGCGAGAGATCAAGGCAAATTTGGCAAAGCAGGAAAGCGAAGGTCCAGGTCTTCTGATGGCCGAAGTTTGTGATCTCGCTGAAACGGTGGTTGTGAAACCAAGCCGGAAGGTGCTACTTCATGAGAAGAAAGTGACGCCGAAGTTATCCGGTGATCAGAACGTGTCGTGGTATCTCGACACGGGTGCCAGTAACCACATGACAGGGTGCAAGGAGAAATTCCTCGAGCTGGAATTCAATGTTGAAGGATCGGTCAAGTTCGATGATGGTTCAGCTGTGGAGATTTGCTGGCAAGGATCTGTCCTCTTCGAGGGTCTCACAAGCGAACATCGCATACTCACCGGAGTATACTACATCCCACGGCTTCGCAACAACATCATCTCTATTGGGAAGCTTGACGAGAATGGATGAAAGGTGAATATCGAGAACGGAGTGATGACGATCTTCGACAACCTCCGAAACGTGCTAGCTCGTGTTAATCGCACACGTAATAGGCTCTATATCCTCAACCTTGATCAATCTCAACCAGAGTGTTGGCTCGCCAAGAGTGATGATGATTCGTGGTTATGGCATGCTAGATTTGGACACGTTAATTTCTACGCCTTCAAGAAGATGTCAAAGATGGAGATGGTATCCGGGAAGCCATTTATCGACCATGTTGATCGAGTATGTGACGGGTGCTTGGTTGGAAAACAGCACTGCAGGCCGTTCCCTGCTCAGTCTACCTATCGTGCAAGTGATGCACTCGAGCTGCTCCATGGTGATCTATGTGGCCCTATCACCCCAGCAACTCACGCGGGAAAGAAGTATTTCTTCCTTGTGGTAGACGACTACTCGAGATATATGTGGGTCGTTCTCCTACGATCTAAAGATAGGCGTTTGAAGCGTTCAAGAAGCTGAAGGCTGCAACGGAGATGGAACACAAGCTGAAGGTTTGCGCACTACGGACAGATCGCGGCGGAGAGTTTACGTCGAACGAATTCAACGACTACTGCGAGAAGATTGGCATAAAAAGGTTCATCACGGCACCTTACACGCCGCAGCAGAACGGGGTCGTTGAAAGGCGCAATCGAACCGTCGTTGACATGGCAAGGAGTTTACTCAAGAGCAAGAACCTACCGGGGACTTTTTGGGGAGAAGTTGTCTCGACCGCGGTCTATCTTCTCAACCGGGGTCCAACGAAGGCGGTGATCGGCAAGACTCCGTATGAAGCAATTTACGGACGTAAGCCGAATGTGTCTCATGTACGGGCGTTCGGGTGCGTGGCACATGTGAAGGCAGCGGAGCCGCACCTCTCAAAGCTTGCCGACCGTAGCACCAAGATGGTGTTCGTCGGATACGAGAGGAGTTCCGGCACCAAGGCATACCGCTTCTACGATCCACAAACCAAGCATCTACGGATTTCACGCGACGTCATGTTTGAAGAAACCAAGCGTGGAATTGGAGTGCCGCAGCCAACGATGCTCCAAACGGTAACATATTCATGGTTGAATTTCCAACTGATGATGATGCAGGGGAGGATGTCCAGGTGGTTGGCAAGACGCCCAACCAAGGTGACCACAATGGTAGTGATCATCATGGTGCCGACACCGACGACGACGCGCATAGGTCGCAAGGAGATAGCGACAACGCTGCGCACGGGACAAGCGGAGATCTCGACGACAACATCGACAACGAGGCACATAGTGACGACGACAATCAAGATGATGGTCATGGTCAGGACGACTACGCCGACGACGCAGATGTCGATGACACGCCAGGGATTCAGCCATCTTCCTCAAGTGCATCAACACCGACACAATTTGTGTCGCCTCCTTCGCAAGTCACAATGGACTCCTCGGGGCCTCCTCGCTACAAGACCCTCAAGAAAGTCTACAAGTACACAAGCCAGTTACGCTCGAATACTCCGGACTATGTCTTTTCGGAGTTGAGGAGCCGGCGAACTTCGTAGAGGCGAGCAAAAGTCCTAGCTGGACGCACGCCATGGATGAGGAGATGAAGGCGATTGAGAGCAATGGCACGTGGACTTTGGTAACCCGACCTCCAAACCAAAAGGCGATAGGTTTGAAGTGGGTTTACAAGCTCAAGAAGGACACGGAGGGTGCCATTGTGAAGTACAAGGCAAGACTCGTTGCAAACGGCTACGTACAACGTCGAGGAGTTGACTATGATGAGGTGTTTGCACCAGTTGCTCGAATCGAGACGGTGAGAGTGCTCCTAGCTTTGGCAGCAAAAGAGGATTGGAAGGTTCATCATATGAATGTTATATCCACTTTCCTCAACGGTGATCTCACAGAAGAAGTGTACGTGGAACAACCCCTCGGCTACGAGAAGAAAGGCGAAGGGAAAGTTTACAAGCTCAAGAAGGCACTTTACGGGTTGAAGCAAGCGCCAAGAGCTTGGAACTCAAAGTTAGACCGAAGTTTGGTCTCGCTCGGGTTCAAAAGATGTCCCCTCGAGCACGCAGTCTATACAAAGAACTCCAAAGGCTCAAACCTGCTAGTTGGAGTTTATGTCAACGATCTGATTATCACCGGAGATAGCGTACAAGAAATTGAACGTTTCAAGGCGGAAATGAAGAACAAGTTCAGCATGAGCGATCTGGGATTACTCAGCTATTACTTGGGCATCGAAGTGAAGCAAAGCTCCGGAAAGATTTCCCTATGTCAATCGGCTTATGCGGTCAAGTTATTGGAAAAGTGTGGCATGTCAGATTGCTACGAGACACAAGTTCCAATGGACCAACGTCACAAGTTGAGCAAGCGTAGCTCAAATCCGCCGTTGGACACCACAATGTATCGAAGCGTTGTGGGCAGCCTAAGATATTTGGTGCATACCCGACCTGACTTGGCTTATTCAGTCGGGGGTCGTGAGTCGTTTCATGAAGAATCCGACAACCGAGCACATGAGCGCGGTCAATCAAATCTTGCGCTATGTGAAAGGCACCATTAATCTTGGTTGCACGTACAGAAAGGGAAAGAAAGGATTGATCATTCGTGGATATTCAGATAGTGACATGGCAGGTGATGTTGATGAGCGAAAGAGCACAACGGGCATGGTTTTCTACCTTGGCCCGAATCCGATTAGCTGGAATTCTCAGAAGCAAAAGGTGGTGGCACTGTCTTCATGCGAGGCAGAATACATAACGGCAAGCACAGCGGCTTGTCAAGCAGTGTGGCTGAGAAGACTCCTAGCTATTCTTGCAAAGCGGGAGGTGCAGAAGCTGTCACTGAAGATCAATAACCAAGCTGCAATCTCGTTGTGCAAAAATTTGGTTCATCACGAAAGGAGCAAGCACATAGATACCCGGTTCCACCATATCCGGGAGTGCATTGAAGAAGGGTTCAACATGTGAACACGAAAGACCAACTTGCCGATATTGTCACCAAGTCCCTCGGTCGACAGAAGTTCATCGAGATGAGGAAGAAAGTCGGAGTGCAAGAAGTGAAGTCAAGCAACAAGATTAAGGAGGTGAATGTAGAAGTTAATCATGTTGTTCTTGTAGGATTAGGAAAGAAAGCCAAACTTAGTCCTAGTAGTATTAGGATACCTAGTCCTAGTCTATCTCCATAGTCCCTTGTGGACGTGTATAAAAGGCACCCTAGGGGTGTTGATTGTACCACCAGAAAAACGAAAAGCAATACAAAGTTTGACAGGCTCGACACGAGCCTGTGGCCATACATCGATTCGTGCCTTCGTGTTCGTTCCGCCGAAATCGTGTCGTGTCGATCGTAGCCGGTTGAAGAAATGATCCGGCTGCACACACACATACGTGGCTGGATATCCATCCAGCTACCTGCTTGCTAGCTTGCTAGCTTTGCACGTACGTATGTGTGATGTTGTTCTCGTCTTTTGATCTACGGATTAAAAGCCAACAGCGTTGATCTGCGCGAGGATGATGCGGCCCGAGTTCCTGAGCCTCCTGGCGAGGACGTCCCCCATCTTGCCGCCGAAGAGCCCGCCCAGCGACGTGGCGACCTTGAACAGCGCGGACCAGGGGAACGAGCCCGTGAGTCCCTGCGCGACGATCACCTGAAACGACGGGATACGTAGCACGGCCTTCGCCTCCCTCGCGAAGTCCTGCAGCTCTTGCCGCACGGCCTTGGCCGCCCGGACTGGGGGCTTGCCGGCGGCCGCGAACGCGCGGATAGGCGCGACGGCGGCTGGGACTGCAGCAAATCCAGCAGTGATCGCCGGCGGGAGAGGACCTAGCACCAGGAGAGGAGATCGAGCGGGGAGGCCCGCGGGGATCGATCGGGATGGAGATCGATCGAGATGGAGAGATTGGATCGGGAGGGCGAGTTGCGGCGCCCGAAAAAAATAACCTAAGCTCTAATACCATGTTAGGGAAGCAACTTATCTGTATTGAAGGCCCAAGGGGCATATATATATTACACATGACTTGAGGTGCAAGGAAAGTAAACATAGACTAATAAGGACTCCTAGACTAATACTAATAGACTAATAAGGACTCCTAGACTAATACTAATACTTCCTAACACCCGCCACGGCCAAAAGCGTTGGCTTCGCGCCATCCTCCGGATCCGAGTCGGAGGAGTGTGTGCCCGCGTTGCAGCGCGTCTATTTCGACACCTCCAAACCGACGGGTGGGATCGCAACAGTGCATCGCCGAGGCATGGCCACGGCATCCCGGCGGACGACAGGGCCAGGGCCCGCCGTGCCGGCCGAACTTGCGTCGCAGTGCTGCTCCACGCGCGAAGGGGGGGAGGGAGTTGATTGCATTTTTGTTTTACATCCAGGGGGATGTATGTTAAATTTTTGCCAAGTCAGCTCCTGACGGACGGGCCCAACCTGTTGGAAACGCGGTCAAACAGGGCTAAGCGGGCGATCCGTGCTTTCTGCAAGATGTTTACTAAAAACGCGGTGGACTTTGCAAAAAAAAAAGGCGACTAGGTTGTTTTCTGCAAACCTAGCCGCAAATGTGGTGGTTTTCTGCTTTAAACTCGCAATTGTCAATGTGAGAAGGAGGAGAAATACTATTTTCTCTCTTAGCTTTGGGGAGACATTGATTGAAGGAACTAAAAATATGTTGGAACATGCCACGGAATTTTATAAAACTCTGTTTGGTCCTGCAGATGGCTATGTTAGGAAGTATTAGAGTCTAGGAGTCCTTATTAGTCTATTAGTATTAGTCTAGGAGTCCTTATTAGTCTATGTTTACTTTCCTTGCACCTCAAGTCTTGTGTAATATATATGCCCCTTGGGCCTTCAATAAACATAAGTTGCTTATTCCTAACATGGTATTAGAGCCTAGGTTTAGGTCTCCGGACGCCGCAACTCGTCCTTACGATTCAACTTTTTTTTCTTCCTCTCGATCGATCTGTTCTGGGTCGATCTCGTCCTCAGCCGTCCTGCCGTTCCGGCCGTCGTCGCGCCGCCCTCGCCAGTCTGCCGCCGCCGCCACCACCCTCGCCAGTCCGTCGCCTCCAGCCGCCGCGTGCGCGCGATCCAGCCGGATCCGTCCGTTCCGGTCGTCATCTCTCTGCTAGGCCTCGATCTAGACCCCAACGAAAAGGCTGAGATGGACGGCGTCGAGAGCCAGATGCCCGATCCTGATGGACATCAAGAGATGAATAATGGTGCCAGAAGGTGCCCGCTTTGGCCGCACGTCCGTTACTCTATCGCGGTGGATTCTATCTCCGGCGCCGACCCCAAGGCAAGCCTCACCTTCAACATCATCCTTGGCGTCGCCTCGGGGAGCTACGGATCGGAGGCGTGCATCTACTCCAGCACGTCCATGGAGGTGTCCTATGGTGGCGTCTAGCTTGCTGTCGCTAGCGCGGCCGACACAGGGTGGCTCTGCGCTAGGCCACGGAAGGCAGCGGAGCAACACGTCCTGGCAATGTCCACTGCGGTTCCCATGGGGAACGTGTTGAAGGATCTCACGGGGGACATGAAAAAGAGGGCACGATGTTCTGGATATTTTTCCTTCTTCCGGTGCCATCATCTCTAATCTAGTATATGCTTTTCAGTTTTTTGTTTTCCGCTGCGTCCATCAAATCCGTTCATATTTTGTGTTTTCTCATGCCATGCGAGTCCATCATACCTTAGTCCGTCGGCCTTTCTCCGGTCCTGATCCTTTTTATGCAACTTTTGTGGCCTATTTGCCCTTGTTGTTTTCTATAGGATTTTCTAGACTTCTTTTGCATTGTCGATCTACGTCCATCGTGCCTTATCCGCCGAGCTTCTTTTGCCGACGGTTGTCGAGGACTATGATTTTCTGCGCAATGCTTTATTCTCTTGATGTGCCATCTTCTTTTGACAACCCATCTTCTCTTGATACTTTTCTACTATCTTCAAGTGATGCGGTGTCTTCCCTGATGTGCCATCTCTTCGGTGTCTTCCTCTTGATGTGCCATCTTCTTTTGACAACCCATCTTCTCTTGATACTTATCTTGTATCTTCAAGTGATGCGGTGTCTACCTCTGATGTGCCATCTCTTCGTTATCTCCTTCGGCGACTCGACAAGTTTTGAAGACTCTTCATGCTACGACGACACTCTCAAGACGCGGATTTGGATTATCATTTTTTTTAGTATTACACTTCTTCAAATGCAATGCTATTGCATACGCTTTGCATTTGAGGGGGGTGTTACGAAGTATTAGAGTCTAGGAGTCCTTATTAGTCTATTAGTATTAGTCTAGGAGTCCTTATTAGTCTATGTTTACTTTCCTTGCACCTCAAGTCTTGTGTAATATATATATGCCCCTTGGGCCTTCAATAAACATAAGTTGCTTATTCCTAACAGGCTATAGCTACAAGATAAAAGAGCATATGTGGGAACCATGTGACAAATTGGAAGATATTGATAACTTCATCCTGACTAGACCTTTCTCTGATACTGAGATTAAAAATTATCTCTTCTCCATGAGACCTAATAAAGCTGCTGGTCCAGATAATATTCCTATAGAATTTTTTCAACATTGTTGGGGGATTGTGAAAAAAGAGGTGATGCTACTCTTTGAGTGGTTCCATGAAAACAAACTAGATGTCCAACGTCTGAATTATGGTAATTATTACCCTCCTGCCTAAGATTACTGGTGCTAGTAAGATCCAGCAATTTCGTCCCATATGTCTGCTTCGTTGCATTTACAAGCTGATTACTAAGGTGCTTACTATTAGATTGGAACCGTTCGTATACATCTTATTTAGTAGGCACCAAAATGCTTATATAAAAAAAAAGATATTATGGATGGGATCATGTCCTTACATGAAATCCTCCATCATTCCTATGCTAATAAGAAAACTGGCATTGTTCTTAAATTAGACTTTGAGAAGGCTTACGATAAAGTGAACTGGGAATTTCTTCTTGATTGTCACAAAATGAGGGATTTCGATCCTAAATGGATTGCCTGGGTGAAGAAAATTTTGGTAGGTGGCACGGTTAGTGTGAAACTCAATGATGAGGTGGGTCCTTACTTCCAAAGCTCGAGGGGGGGAGATCCCTTCTCCCCCTTCTTCTTTAACCTTGTTGCGGACTGCTTAACAAAAATGGTGTTGAAAGCACAAAAAGCTGGCCTATTCCGTGATCTTGCGACCGATTTGATCTCGGATGGGATAGCCATTCTTCAGTACGCAGATGATACGATCCTATGCTTTGAGGATAATCCTAAAAATGCTATAGACATTAAGTTGCTGCTTTATCTGTTTGAAATTATGTCTGGTTTGAAGATAAATTTCCTGAAAAGTGAGATGTTTTCTGTTTGTGCGGATGATGATACTATGAAGCTATATGCGGATATGTTTAACTGCCAAATTGGCTCCTTCCCTATCAAGTACTTAGGGATGCCTGTTAGTTATGCAGAGTGATTGGGTGTTTGTTGATGAAAAAATTGAGAATAGCAGAGTCCTGGATAAGTGAGGCGCTTTCCTCCGGAGGGAGGCTTATCAAAGTAAATGCAGTGTTATCCCATATCCCAACTTTTTATATGTCCATGTTTTTCCTGAATAAAACCACTCTGGAAAAGTGGAATAAGCCCAGAAGAAAAATCTTTTGGCATAGGAATGGCAAAAAGAAAAGTTACCATATGGTGAAATAGAACAGGGTGTGTAGATCTAAAAGCAAAGGGGGGCTAGGACCTAAGGAAGCAGAACATAAGCTTGCTAGTCAAATGGTGGTGGAAGCTTGATAAAAAGGAAGGTCTTTGGCAACATATAGTTAGAGCCAAATACTTAAAAAAACTGATGTGGCTTCAGTTAAATTGAAAGCTAGTGATTCACCCTGTTGGAAATCCTTACTGAAAGTGAAAGATTTTTATATGGCCGGGAGAGGGGTTCAAGTGAATAGAGGGAATATTGCTAGGTTGTGGCTAGATGAGATTGAGAATGGAATGACTTCTAAAGAAAAATTCCCTAATCTATTTGATATTTGCGCTGATCCGCACTGCTATCTAAATAAGATTGGGATATGGATCAGGTATCTTCTTTCAGAAGAAGATTATCTCCTGAATTGATGCAGCAGTGGAAAGATTTGAAAAATGCTGTTATGGAAAATATGAAGAATGATGTCTCGGATGAAATTTACTGGAAACTTGATAAGTCGAGAACTTTCTCTGCTAAATCAATGTATAGGTGGCTGGAAAAAGGCCTAGCAGGATTTGAGTTCAAATGGATATGAAAGTCCAATATCCCTGTTAAAATTCATTTTTTTATGTGGCAAGCTTGTCAGAATGCTATACCTACTAGAGACAACATGAAAAAAAGGCAGTGGCCAGGCGACCCCTATGCACTTTCTGTGATGAAATAGAAACCCAGCATCTTCTTTTTTTATGCCCTGTTTCTAGGATTATTTGGAGAGTTGCTGGCTCGATGCTTGGGACTGAGTGCTGCCCAAACTCTATTTGGCAATATTATGTTTGGATGGCATTCTTACCAGGTTTTGATAAACTATATACGGTTGGTCTGGCTGCAATTTGCTGAGCAATTTGGCTGGCTCGCAATCGAGCAACCTTTGAACCCAAATGGATTAATTCCCATTTTGAGGTGGTGTTTACAGCATGTACTTTCCTGATCTATTGGGCAGGTTTGCAGAAACCTGATATGGTGCAGGTGGTGAGGAAGGGAGCGGAGCTGCTGAAGATGAAAGCATCACAGATGATGTTGCTGTGCAGACCTCCACAGACTGACACGATGAAGCTGGAGAACTCTGATGATCTCCCAGAAGTTGCTGAATTTTGGAGGGTTCGATGGGCTTTCTTTCTTATGATGATCAAGACCTGGTGTCTCTCTTTATTTTTAGCTGGTCTGGTGGTCTATGTTGATACTTTGAGGTGCTGCAGTTTCACTTCCAGTTTTATGTGGGTCTCTTTTGTGTTGGATTCCTGTAATATTGCGGTACTGTGGTGGGTGTTCAGTTAGGCGATCTTAGGTGATATTGGGTTTTCGCCCCATAGTCTGGTGTTCCTGATGACAGGCACAGACAGTGGGTTTCCTGATATTGCGTCGGACTCGCTCTTCCTCTTTCCATAGTCTTTTAGTCTTTCATCCCTGTTCAAAAACTATGTATTTCCGTTATGAAAGTAATGGAAAGGGGGAGAAGCCCGGTTCGAAGAAACTCAGCTAGTGAGTAAGAATTCCAGAATGGTCCAGCAGTCCTACATCAGGAACACATCAACTGGTGTAGGGGGATCCATCGTTTCCACGAGTACTATGCAGGGCTGGGAAGCAGGGCATGGCCTTGTCACAGGGGACGTGTTAGCAAGATGGACGACCAACTCTAGTGATCCAAGGCGTAAATGGATTGTGATCCAACAGGGCAACAGGTGGCCAATAGATGCAATCTATCGCCCAGCCGACGCGTAGCGCTGCCCTAAAGATTTTGCTCAGTGGTGCCAGACAGAAAAAAATCTTAAAAGCATTTGTTTCTGGTTTCTGATATATCGGGAGTCATATGCAATGTATCTGGATAATTTGCTGATTAAACATGAGTGAAATTCTACCTCAGATGGTTCTCTTCTGAAGTGAATTTATCTTAGGCCATGTCACCATAGCAATATATAGGGTGCCATGCAAATACTCTAACAACGCAGAGAAGTCGTAAAGATCAGCACCAAACTGTGTTAATCAAGAACGAATTCCAGCCTGGTAATGTTGGAATTAATCCTATTTCACATGGCTGGTCCACTCCATATTCAGAGCAAAGGGGGAACCGGCACTAAAATTGGAATTCTGAGAACATTACTATAGCATTGTCAAGACTGTACCACAATCCCCATTATTCCAGGGAAGGCTCATTCTCCGTGAAATGTGAATAGCATGAAAAGAGGTTACGCAAAGCTAAAACAGCACATCTCCATACAGGACTGGTGGATGAGGGCGAGAGATGCCACACCACCATCGCTCCGCAAGGCGCTGAGGTCCGCCACGCTACTGGTGCCCTGGATGATTTGGAAACATAGGAATGCGTGTGCATTTGATCACATTGCTCCGTCGCTCTCCGAGCTCTCGGATAGGATCAAAGATGAGATGAGGTGTTGGGCTAGAGCCGGGGACAAGGGGCTTAGGGTAGTCTTGCCCCCATCCTGGGATGTCCATTAAACTCCTTGTAAACCTGCTGTAATCACCTCTTAGGAGGCTGTAATTCCCCTTCTTTTCAATACAAAGAAACGCAACTCTTTGCGTTTTCTCGAGAAAAAAAAAAACTTACTCAAGCATTAGTTGCATCATATTTTAGCTTAATGCTTGATTAGAAAGGTTTATCAAGAAGGAAAACCCATAATGTTGGCAAAAAAAATGTGAAGTTTAGCTTACAGCTTACCGATGTGGTACATGGTCCAAGGATGGCTGAACACGCTCAAGAGAAATAATGTTTCCGCCAAAATCAGATTTGAACTTATTGATATACCTCATCATCTCAGAAACAGGCCTCTGCCATGCACAAAAAGGTGACAGAGTAACATAAGAAAATGAACTGAACTTCATCCCAAAAAAAGTAACAGTTATTGATGTTACTACTGAGCTGAGCAACATCGACCCCTTCGTCAGCTTTTACAAGTACAAGAAATGAAGATGTCAAACGGGAGAAGGTGATACATATTATGAATAGATCAAATAGCGGCGAGGGGATTGGCATGAGTCGTCTTAGTTGGTTCGTGTTTTTGACTTTGCCCTCTTTTGGCAAGATCAAGTTTCTTTTCTTTGTAATAAACAATGTAATAAGGTAGGCTATATGCATCTAAGGATGCAGAGGCCAGGGGTAATAAAGCTTCCATTTTCTAAAATAAAAAGAGGTGAGGGGATTAACATAATCATGATGGGCAAATGTGCTAGGCGCCCCAGGAGGCCAGGACTAATGCTCTGTCATCCAATGCAGGTCCTTTTTCACCTCACCAAACTATTGCTGCAGAGACACTGAGAATATCTGGAGCAAATGCTCTACAGAATTACATAAGGCATTAAGGCCATAGAGAATAGCATGTTGTGTACTTTATGGGTGAGACTAACTAGAACAGCTTTCCTCCGGAAGTGGAGTCTTCAGTTCTTAGCAGCTCATCAAGCAATAACCAATTTAAGAAGGCCAAATCAGGTACTTATGCTTAACCTCACAAGTTCTACAACAAACAAGATATTTCTGCAGTAGATTTTCTATGAAGAAATATTATAAATGTATGTTCCTCATGCTGCTAGAATAGTAAAGGTATGTATTGGTGGACAGATCATAGATGTACTTAGGCAATTAGATCCTTTTAGAGGTATTGGAGAAACAAACTTTGGCGATGAGTCTTCTATTATTGTTTAGAAGGATTCTATACTCCAATGGGCTATTCCAAAACACATCAAAGTATACAGATATTTAAACTAGCTGGAAATGGAAAGTGCATTCTTGCTTCCTTTGTCTAGATTGGCTTGGATCAGTTTCAAGAATTATATGGTAAGGTGTCTGGAACAAAGTATTTAGAGTAAAGATAACTTCATATAAATTTGGTAATCGCCTGAAATCCAACGGGCGAAGTGTATAATTTTTTATCAGATTCTGAGGAGAATTGGCATTTCCTTTTTGGAAAGGGAGAATGTCCTTTTGCATATGGATATGGATGAACTGCACACTTAAACATGTGGTATTCATTTCCATCAATTATGTTGCATGATAACTCAACATGAAACTTACAATGAGGAAGCACTTCGTGGAATCTTAACTATGAGCCCTTTGTCCCTCAGGTCATTTAGATGATTAACAGCACTTGTTATTTCTTATTTGGCAGCTCTTTAGTCAAAGTTGATGCAGGCTTGGAGCTTTCTTGGTCTCATATGGGACATGTGACTGGAAAAAAATTCACATGTTGGAATTTGCTAAAAGTTAGGCTACATAATAGTGTAATACACATAATCTTTCAGGGATCGTTAACTTTGGGCTGCTAGCATGTTTGATTCAATGGAACTGGAATAAACTCTAATTACCCTAGGCCTAACAGAAACTACTATGAACTATGATGCTTTGTTGAGAAGCCCAACATATAGAGGGATAGCTTGGCTGACAAGCCGACTCAAAGGAAATACAATCTGACTCTGAAACGAATTCTAATCTGGACTCTGCACGTAATACAACTCTGAACCTAAAGAAATAACTTGTAGCAGCAAGGGAATCCTGGCCACTTTGGGCGGGATCAGGAGGTGGTGTGGCCAGGGCTGGGACCCTCCGACCATATGTGGTTCCCCACATACATCTCTCCCTCCCTCCACAAACAGCTCGTCCTCGAGCTGAAACAAGGGAAAACGAGCAATGAACTCGTCCAAAGGCTCCCATGTTGCATCATCTTCAGAAGCCACAACCCACTGCACAAGGATATGCTTCACTCCATGGCGAAGGCTGGACTGAAGAACCTTGGCTGGTGCATGCACCGAACGACATTCTCAATGGCGGGCAGTACAGCAGGAGTGGCCTGCAGGTCACCATCAAACTTTTTGAGGAGACTGACATTGAACGTATCATGGAGCCGAGTACCAGCAGGATCCAATGACTCATATGGGTACAACTTGCCCACTGCATGCTTGGCACGCCATAGAAGTGAGGAGACAAGTTGACATGCTTGCGGCCTGGTAACGATGCGGCCACACAATGGTGAAGGCGGAGCCATGCCCATCTGTCAGCTGCCCAGCCCATTAGCATTCATCTTCAACCTTCCGCCGGAAGGAAAAAGCTGAGGTGCGCGTGCAGAGAGGCCGTCACCTCCGGCCTGCCTGGATCCCAAGCCTCATTCCCTTTGCCACTGATGCTGCAGAAACCCGCTCCGCCGATCCCCGTCGCTCACGGCCTCCCTCTCACGGTCTCTCTCCTGCTCGCATCCCCATCTGAGTCCAGAGTATGTCGTCGACATCTTCCTTCGCCCACGCGACTACTAGCCTCCCCTCGGAGAACTGAGAAGCCAAAAGGCTCGGCCGCGAGTCCCTGAGCATCACCCACCAGAGGATTTCGATCGAGGCATCCTGTAGCAAGCGCACGTCGTCATGGTGCTCGCCTCTGACCGTCGGTCCCCTGCTCCGATTCATCGACGTTGCTAATCCCCGACGCCTCTTCTAGCTGTCACAGACACCGCGTTGGCCTTGCGAAGCCTCTGACGTCGTGCCCAACAAGCCTCGCAACCCCATGCTTTGTCCCCAACACCGTCCGCTCCGGCCACCGCCGTCAACATCGAAGACGACACTCCCAGGCATCCCCGGCTGGCCCGACTAGACGTACGTGCTCAGGGTGAGCAGTTGATTCTTCCCTCTCTACTTCCTTCCCCATTTGCACCCTCCGAAGAGCCTCCGACGACGATCGGGCCTCGGCCGCCACTCTGCTCCGCCGCGAGCTCGATGTCGGCGAGATCCGGCTACCCCCACGACATCAAACACTACCCATGGAGGGCAGGCGGCGACCTACAGAGTTCCAGGACCTAGCCTGCGGCCGTCGGCTGATGGATAAGTCTATGTACTAGGGTCTTTGTGGGGCTGCAGCACATAGTCCTTTGTGGGGCTGCAGCACATAGTCCTTTGTGGGGCTGCAGCACATGGTCCTTGTGGCTGTTAGGATAGAATCCTTGACCATCAAGGACTGGCAGTTAGGATAGCATCTTAGACTAGCATCTTAGCATATGCTTGGCTGGCTAGCAGCCTATAAATATGTATCCCCAACCCCTCATGTTGGCATGGCATTGTGTGAGAAATAAACCAACGAAAATTGTCCCAACTCTCCTAGTGTCATCCACAACTATCAATGCTCAGGCTGAAAGGTCTAACAAGTGGTATCAGAGCCTCGTTATCTTGTACCCTGAGCATTTCCTGCTCACCTCTCTCACGGGAGCTGAGCAGCCTAAGCCGGTAGCAGCAGCTGCTCCGACTGCCCCTAGTTACCTCCCTCCCTCCGGACTGTCGAGCAGCAGCTTGTCAGCAACAGCCTCCTCTTCACGCAACAGCCCCCCTGCAGCGAGCCATGTCTGCAGGTCGCTCTCAGCACACGGCTACCTCGAGCATACGGCGCCGGCAGGAGGCCGAGCGCGCCGTGGCAGAGGAGCGTGAGCGAGCAGCTATAGCAGCAGCTGCTGCGGCAGCAAGGGTGTCGAGGTTGGCTGCAGCGGAGCTGGCAGCAGCCAGAGCGGAGGTAGAAGCAGCCAGGGCGGAGGTAGAAGCAGCAGCAGCAGAGGCAGCACGTGAGGCTACGGCGGATGCCAAGGCACTCCGCGGCGGCTCCGGCAGCTCCAACGGCTCCGCGCCTGCGGACGACGGCGCCGACGCAGACCGCGCCAAAGTGGCGCAAGAGCGGACGGCGCAGTGGGCAGCCGAGCACGCCCGCACTCCAGGTGGAGGTGCGCACGGCGACGGCGGCTGCAACGACCAGGACCGCGGCCTCTACGAGGTCCGGACTGTGGTCAGGGATGTTGGTCCCAGTGTTGGGTGGCCTACCCTCACTAAAACCAACTACGTCGACTGGGCCGCGATCATGAAGATCAGGCTCCAGGTGCGGCGCCTGTGGGAGGCAGTCCAGGACAGCAACATCGACCACCAAGAAGATCGACGGGCGCGGGCGCTGGACGCCCTCATCGCCGCAGTCCCGCCCGAGATGCAGTTCTCGCTTTCCAACAAGCGGACTGCCAAGGAGGCTTGGGACGCCATCGCCGCGGCACGCATCGGCGGCGACCGTGCTCGCAAGTCCACACTGCAGGCACTTCGTAAGGAGTGGGAGAGCCTGGCTTTCAAGCCAGGTGAGGACGTTGATGACTTTGCTCTCCGTCTCAACACTCTGCTGCAGAAGATGGTGAAGTTCGGCGATGCCACCTACACCGAGGAGAGAGCTGTCGAGAAGCTTTTCCGGTGCATTCCCGAGAAGTACAAGCAGATGGCTCGCTCGATCGAGTCTTTGCTCGACCTCTCCACGATGACGATCGAGGAGGCGATAGGTCGCCTCAAGGTCGTCGACACCGACGAGCCACAGCTTCCCTCGGGGCCCATCACCACCGGCGGGAAGCTGCTCCTAACTCGGGAGCAGTGGGATGCCAACCTTGGTGACAAGAAGAAGGGGGAGCCTTCTTCCACGACGAGCGGCCGCAAGCGCGGCAAGCAGCGCAAGGCGCGAAGGGGCGGCAAGGCACAAGGACGTGCCGAAGGTGACGCCCGCAGAGGCACCAAGGACGGCGTCGCTGGCAAGCCCAAGCCGGCACAGGACAACAACTGTCACAACTGTGGCCGGCTTGGCCATTGGGCCAATGAGTGTCGACAACCACGACAAGGCCAGGCTCACGTCGCACAGGCGGAGGAGGAGGAGACGGCTCTGTTCATGGTGCATGCAAGCATTGAGCTACCTTCAGCGACACCAATCGCAAAGGCTCTCCTCCACCTCGACGAGCCAAAAGCACACGCTCTTCTCGGCGATGGCTCCGGGAAGGACAAGACTGCGGGGTGGTGCCTCGATACCAACGCCACCCACCACATGACCGATCGAAGGGAATTCTTCGCCGAGCTCGACTCCGATGCGCGAGGCTCCATCAAGTTTGGGGATGCCTCAGCTGTGGAAATTAAGGGCGTCGGCTCCGCCATCTTCACCACCAAGACGGGAGAGCACCGGCTGCTCACCGGTGTCTACTACATCCCTGCGCTAAGGAACTCCATCATCAGCTTAGGACAGCTGGATGAGAACGGCTCACGCGTGCTGATTGAGCATGGGGTCCTACGCATCTGGGATCGCCAGCGACGCCTTCTCGCCAAGGTACCCAGAGGTGAAAATCGACTCTACGTCCTTGATGTGCAGGTGGCACAACCGGTCTGTCTCGCTGTCCGTCGGGACGACGAGGCGTGGCAATGGCATGAGCGCTTTGGGCACCTTCATTTTGAGGCCCTGAAGCGTCTAAGTGCCAAGGAGATGGTGCGAGGCCTGCCATGCCTCGACCATGTGGAGCAGTTCTGCGACATCTGTGTGCTGACGAAGCAGAGACGACTCCCCTTTCCCCAGCAGGCGAGTTTTCGGGCCAAGGAGAGGCTGGAGCTCGTGCACGGAGATCTGTGCGGCCCGGTGACGCCAACCACACCAGGAGGTCGACGCTACTTCCTACTGCTCGTCGACGACCTCTCTCGCTACATGTGGGTGATGGTCCTCGGCAGTAACGGAGAGGCGGCGGACGCCATCAGGCGCGCGCAGGTTGCTGTGGAGGCGGAGAGCGGCCGCAAACTGCGGGTGTTGCGCACTGACAACGGCGGCGAATTCACGGCGGCTGAATTCGCGTCGTACTGCGATGATGAGGGCATCCAGCGCCACTACTCCGCGCCGTACAGTCCGCAGCAAAACAGCATCGTCGAGCGGCGCAACCAGACAGTTGTGGGGATGGCTCGGGCTCTCCTCAAGCAGAGAGGGATGCCGGCTGTTTTCTGGGGAGAGGCGGTGCTAACGGCCGTCTACGTCCTCAACCGCTCGCCCACTAAGGCACTCGACGGCAGGACGCCGTACGAGGCCTGGCATGGGCGGAAGCCGGCGGTCTCCCACTTGCGGGTCTTTGGCTGCCTTGCGTTCGCCAAAGTGCTCGGCCACATCGGCAAGCTCGACGACAGGAGTACTCCGGGAGTCTTCATCGGCTATGCGGAGGGCTCAAAGGCCTACCGCATCCTCGACCCAGAGACACAGCGTGTGCGCACGGCGCGAGACGTCGTGTTCAACGAAGGGCGAGGGTGGAAATGGGACAAGGCGGTGGACGACGGCTCGACGCCGACGTATGACGACTTCATTGTCGAGTACGTCCACTTCAAGGAAGTTGGCGGAGCAAGCAGCTCCTCTTCGCCGAGCACGTCTACCCCAGCCCCCAAAACTACATCGACTCCGGTGCCTGCTACGCCGACGGCACCACAACCGGTGACGCCGCATACTCCAGCCCCGGCAGTCACCACTCCGGGCTCGTCTTCATCAGCACCAGCTCACGCAGAGCACAACCCGATGAAGTTCGCTTCCCCGCTCACTCACGACGAGGAGCGCATCGACGCGTATCATAGCGGCGAATCGCTGCGGTATCGTACGATGGATAATCTACTCGGCGACCAGCCGGTGCCGGGACTGGTGCCACGCGACCTGGAGGCGCAGCTACAACTCAGGTGTGAGGACGGCGAACCTCGGTCCTTTGCAGAGGCCGAGAGAGACGCGGCATGGCGCGCCGCGATGCAGTTGGAGATGGATGGGGTCGAGCAGAACCGCACCTGGGAGCTCGCTGACCTCCCTCGTGGTCACCGCGCAATCACCCTTAAGTGGGTGTTCAAGCTGAAGAGGGATGGAGCCGGCGCCATCATCAAGCACAAGGCTCGCTTGATGGCCCGAGGCTTCTTGCAGCAGGAAGGAGTCGACTTCGACGACGCTTTCGCTCTCGTGGCACGGATGGAGTCCGTACGACTTCTCCTTGCGCTAGCTGCCCAGGAGGGCTGGCGTGTCCATCACATGGATGTCAAGTCGGCATTCCTCAACGGCGACTTGAAGGAGGAAGTCTATGTGCATCAGCCACCGGGATTTGCGATCCCCGGCCAGGAGGGCAAGGTACTCGGCCTGCGTAAGGCTCTCTACGGCCTACGGCAGGCACCTAGGGCGTGGAACGCCAAGCTGGACTCCACGTTAAAGAAGATGGGCTTCGAGCAAAGCCCGCATGAGGCGGCCGTCTACCGACGGGGCAGTGGAGGAAATGCCCTGCTGGTGGGCGTCTATGTTGACGACTTGGTGATCACCGGCATCAAAGATGCAGAGGTGGCGGCGTTCAAGGAAGACATGAAGGCCACCTTCCAGATGAGTGATCTGGGGCTCCTCTCCTTCTATCTAGGGATCGAGGTGCACCAGGATCACTCCGGGATCGCGCTTCGACAGTCCGCCTACGCCAAGCGCATCGTTGAGCTAGCTGGGCTCACCGACTGCCACCCAGCTCTCACTCCGATGGAGGAGAGGCTGAAACTGAGCCGCGACAGCACGACGGAGGAAGTGGACGCTACGCAGTACCGACGCCTTGTGGGGAGCCTTCGCTACCTCGCCCACACACGGCCGGACTTGGCATTCTCCGTGGGCTATGTTAGACGGTTCATGGAGCGACCGACGTCGGAGCACCAGCAGGCAGTGAAGAGGATCGTCCGCTACGTGGCAGGGACACTCGACCACGGCCTCCACTACCCTAGGTGTCCGGGGGCGGCACACTTCGTCGGGTACAGCGACAGCGACCACGCCGGCGACATCGACACCAGCAAGAGCACGAGCGGGATCCTCTTCTTCCTCGGCAAGTGTCTCGTGAGCTGGCAATCGGTCAAGCAGCAGGTGGTGGCCCTGTCCAGCTGTGAGGCCGAATACATAGCGGCCTCCACCGCCTGCACTCAGGCGCTCTGGCTCGCTCGACTGCTTGGTGATCTCCTCGTCCGAGACACCAGAACGGTGCAGCTCCTGGTGGACAGCAAGTCCGCCCTGGCCCTGGCAAAGAACCCCGTTTTCCACGAACGGAGCAAGCACATCCGACTGAGGTATCACTTCATCCGCAGCTGTTTGGAAGAAGGGAGCATCGAGGCGAGCTACATCAACACCACGGACCAGCTCGCAGACCTGCTCACCAAGCCTCTTGGGAGGATCAAGTTCCTCGAACTCTGCTCCAGGATCGGGATGATTCGACTCTCCCACAAGACGACGTACAAGACTTAGGGGGAGAATGATGGATAAGTCTATGTACTAGGGTCTTTGTGGGGCTGCAGCACATAGTCCTTTGTGGGGCTGCAGCACATAGTCCTTTGTGGGGCTGCAGCACATGGTCCTTGTGGATGTTAGGATAGAATCCTTGACCATCAAGGACTGGCAGTTAGGATAGCATCTTAGACTAGCATCTTAGCAACACCTTACACTAGCATCTTAGCATATGCTTGGCTGGCTAGCAGCCTATAAATATGTATCCCCAACCCCTCAGGTTGGCATGGCATTGTGTGAGAAATAAACCAACGAAAATTGTCCCAACTCTCCTAGTGTCATCCACAACTATCAATGCTCAGGCTGAAAGGTCTAACAGCGGCGTGGCCTCGCCTCGATCAACGAACCCGACGGCGAGGCATGGGCAGACATCGACGTAGAAAGCGATGGGTCAACGGTGCCATCTACAACTGCCTACGCGGACTGTTTGACTCTGCCACATTGGCACTGCCACAGGGTCCTGTTTGTCAGGTTTCTTGTCAAAATGCGATCAACCGACTATTTCTAACCACCACTACCTTCTGCTACTGCACCGGCAACGGCATTGCTCGCCAAAGAACAGTCAGCCCCTAAGCACCTCCAGGCCACAGGGTTGCCCTCAGATCCAGGGGTTGTTCCAATTTGGTATCAGATTCCATGTCTGGTGCCGACACTGACACCGAGCATCAGTTCACGCTTCCTTATGCCAAAATATCTGCATCAAGAGCAACTTGCAATCCTCCCGAAACAACTCCTTGATATGTCAACAAGGATGGCGGCTTACGAGACCCGTCCACCGACTAGTGTTTCCACTGGCTGCCGGCATCAGCATCATGGGTCCTCCACCTACCTCCATCACCGACCCATCGCATCCTCCAATGTAGCAGCAGCTGTCTCCAGCAGCGTCTCACCTTCAGCCACCACCGCCGCCAATTCACCATCGCTAGTAAGTACCTCCTTCCCCACCCTTGCCTCCCCTTCCCATACCATGTCGCCTATGCAACCACCCTACCAGCCCTACTCGCCATGCTACTTCCCACCCACCGGTACCCTTTAGCCAACCTTGCAACTTCCTACCAAATCCAGCAAAGCACACCAATTATCTATATCCCTCCGAACCAAGCAAAACAACAGCCACCCAACTACCCGCCTCCACCATATAGTTCTGCCCACTTCCACACATCATCATCCATCCCAAACCAACACTCGGTTGACATCCTTGACCCAGGTGCTTCTTCCAAGCTGGAGTTTCCACTATTTGATGGCAAGGAAGACCCTTGTGGCCCTTCCCACCGCTTCATCGACTTGCGACCTGCAGCTATGTACCCCCAGGAGTCGTAGCGCCGCCGCACGCAATCCACTTTGCCATCCCCGCGTGTTGATGTCTATCGTAGCACCTGCTGCGCCACTTCCCTTGGTGTAGGATCAGTACCGTCCATGCATGGTCTTCGTCATGTTGTTGTATTCTTCCTCGCCTACTTCGAGCACCGCCGCCGCGTTTTACATGCAACTGATGCGGCCCCCATCGGGCTACATCTGGTTTCGCCAACCACACCTTCTTCTTCGTCCAGCACACGCTCGTCGCCAACATCACCTTCTCTTCCTCAACCACTTCGTATACTTCGACAACCGTGGGCAATATAGACACCTACCTCATGTGTTTTGTGCCGCACCTTTTCGGGAGGCCTCCTTTGTTGGCCCCTCTGACATGGCGTACAATTCGTGTTGGCCCCAACTACGCATGCCCGGCGCTGGCAACAATAACGTGTGCCTTCGTTCCCGACGTGTCCCCAGGCTTGGCAAACATGGTGTGGTGCCTCGTCTACGACGGCTTCGACAACATCGTCTTCGGCATCCACACCTTCCTTAACGACGGGCTCAATCGCGTCCCGATTTCCTTCTTGGTGCTTCCCTGCGTCCCCAACTACATGGCGCTTCCTTGCGCTCGCAGATCCACATGCATCTACCTCGACACCGGCAACGCCGACCTCAACATTGACCACGGCGTCCCTCGCACAACTACCTTGACCACGGCTACACCGCCATGTGCTCTTGGCTACCTCGACATCGACACAAAAAGCTACCACCTTGCTTGACCAACGGTTTTCACTCCATTCACAACATCTACAACACATTGATCGTTCTGACTGACCTTCGGCTTCTTATCCAGTCTCAGCGTATGCGTTGCTACCGTTGTGACTGCGAGGGGGGTATTAGAGTATAGGTTATGGTAGTCTAGGATTTGTTAAGATTGATTGTAATCTCTCCTATATGTTCCTACCTTAGCTCTAGAAGAGGCTTCTTGCCCTCCAAGTCTTGTAATCAACATATACTAGCCCTCGAGTCTCAGCAAAACAACAAGCGGTTCCACCAATTCTCTCCTCCCTAATCTCTAATCCTCTTACACCAGTGCACTCCAGATGCAAATCAGGTTTCGTTGGCATCGTTCCATCTCACTGGCGATGCCCACTTGTGGTATCACAAGTATGCTAAAGCAAAGGGCCGTCCATCTTGGGATCCCTTTAAGCACTTGTGTGCCAAAAAAATTGGACCACACGCACACACCAATAAGCTTGGGGCTGTAGCACTTTGGCTGGATCAGGGGTGGTGCGGCCAAGGCTGGGGGCCTCCAACCGTATGTGGTTCCCCACATAACATGAACGTATGTATGTTTTGACAGAGTTCTCAAAAATAAATACAGATGGAGGAAGCTTCTGGTCACTGACATCGATATTTCAAAGAGGGCATTCAATAAATTATCATAGCGCCTCAAAGAAAAGAAGGGGGAAATGGTAATGTCGACTTGGTTGCAATAATTTTCATAAGGCGTGTGGCCTCCTTACTGGTATATTCTGGATCCTTTTGTACATTGTTTTACATATATTAATATATAATACTCATTGGCATATCGGCACTTGTGACCAACCCAAATACACGTGGGCGTGCACACACACACGCGCGACTAAACTAGGACAACAATGACCCCTTGGAGCAAAGATGTCAGACTGACTCGGACAAAACTGTGGAAAATCACAGAAGTTCCTCTTAGTCCAGGCATTCTCTTTTCTTTTTCCGCGTTTATACCGTATATATAAAATTTATAAAATTTCTAAGGAGCAGACAGACAGTCAACTATGCACGGGTACAAATGAAAATATAATAAAATCCGAAAGTTGTACACGGATAGGTTATACTAAGGGTAGTGCTACGCGTCCGCCGGATAATAAACCTATTAGAACGGCCGCCTCAGCAGCCGTCGCCTGCCTCCCGAAACAGCCATCCGGTCTACCGTCCCAGACAACTGAGGACTTTTGCAACAGCTAGCTTGTTGCGCTCGGGGGCTTTGCAACAAGGACCTTGTTGCAAAGGTCCATCGAGACAGCAATGTTGCCCCGCCATGGCTTGAGCGCCTCAGCCATGGAGCGTCGGCAGCCGATGAAGTTGTCGCGCCTCCTCCGACTCAGCACCCCGAGCAGCTGGCTCTACTCCAGCACAACTACGACGAGCTCTCACGCCGGGCACTCCTATGGCGATTTCTACAACCGAAACTATATGTTTCTGAAACATGCGTCCTGTTGCAATGCTTGGCCTTGTACGCTCCTACGTCGGGCGCTCCTCCGGCACTTTCTGCAATCGGGGTTATGTTTCTGAAATAAGGCCCCTGTTACAGAAGAAAAATATATTCATTGTTGAACCATTTTTCTTCTTTTTGAAACAAGACCTCTGTTGCAGAAATCTTCTAAAACTAGACCCCATTGCTGAACAAAACTTCACAACCGAACCTTTTTTTTTCTAAAACAATACCTTGGTTGCAGAAACCTTCTAGGTCATGGGGCATGCGTGTAGTTCTAGGTCGTTAATTTAACTACTTAATTATGTATTATATGTAATAAATAATACACCATTAGATTCATGCGGGGATGTAGTTTCTGAATATGTATTTTTTATCGTATATAATATATATTTAGCTAGTTAAATTGACAACCTAGAACTACGCGCATGCCCTATACATTTGGACGGAGGTAGTACAAAGGTTTCTGCAACCTCATCTATGTTGCAAAATTATTCTGCAATGAAGCGCTTGTTTCTGCTGCAACTTGACCGTTGTTTCAGGAATTAATGGGTCAGGAAAGCGACCGATGTTGCAAAGTTATTCTGCAGCAAAACGCTTGTTTCTCCAACTCGATCGTTGTTTCAGGAATTAATGAGTCGGGGAGGCGACCGAGCCGCATACCAGAAGTAGATCGGACGGCTACGTGCACAACGAACGGTCATCGAGGTGACGGATGTTTCGCACGGATCATCGGATGGAGGCGTAGCCGTCCAAAAAAAAAGTTCAAACTTCTAACATTGTTGAAAAATAACTGGTTTCATCTTCCCACTTGCACCACGTCATTCGTACGCACCAGCGTTCTGGATCTATCTAACCACCGGAACCATATCACACAAACGCAAGGCGACTAGAGAAGGTGGGAGGTTAGGGAACCTTGTAGACGCACTCGGCGAGGACCATGGCGCAGAGCAGCTCCTGCAGCTCGGCGATGGTGTCGACGCGAACGGCGCGGCAGAGCTCGCGAAGCTGGATGCGGCGGCGCTCAAACTCCTCGCGGAACATGCGCTCCCTCTGGCGCTGGCGGTCGCCCGGCCACGCGGGCGCCCACGGCGGGGGCCAGGGGCACCGCGGCACGGCGATAGGTGGCGCCCAGGGTGGCAGCCGCGACCCCTGGTCCCGCACCCACGACTCCACACGTCTCACCAGGGTCGTCGCCATTGGCGAACGCGCGGGTGAGGAAGAGGGAGGGAAGGAGGGTGGTCCGTCGAGCGGAAGAAGGGAGTATGCAAGATTAGTATATGCCGCGGTATATCTCAGGCGGGTAAGAGCATCTCCAACAGAGCTTGGCGCCGCGCCTAAAAAAACGAGTTTGCCACCCGCTGGTCGTCTGGTTTTGAGCGTCGCGCAGCGCTGGCTCCAACAGCCGCGTTATAATGCAGCACGCGCACGCCGCTCCAGTATTGCCAAAAAATGCAGCGCGTACAAAATTTTTTAATAATTAGATTGCATTTAAAAAACATACAAAGTTATTTTACATAGATAGCAACTAGATAGGTAGTTCGAAAACATAGATAGATAGTTCGGTGCTAGATAGTTCGATAAAAAAAATATTAATCCTAGTCGCTCCAGTCATCTGCACCACCATCGTCGTCGGTGTCGTCGGAGGTTGACAGCCAAATGTCAAACCATCGTTCATCTTCTTCAGTGAAGAAGGAACTCCCGCCTGCATTGACGAGGTCGGCCTGCGCACACGCCAAAGCCTTCCGACGACGTCTATCCAACCGCTCCTCGCGGCGCCGGCGCGTGTCCTCCTCGCGGCGCCGTTCCCAGTACTCCTGCTCGTAGGCGACGTCTTCCAGGTGGCGCCGGCGCCACTCCGCCATGACCCGCTCGTCCTCCTGGGCGACGAGGAGGAGGCGGCGCTGCAGCGCAGTGTGCTCCACACGGTCTTGTGCGGAGTTTAGACGAGGCGGCGGGGCCAGGTCTAATGCCTGCTGGAGCGTGCGGACGTCGGGGAAGTTCATCTGCAGTCGCGGCCTGCCTAGGCGCCACGCCGCCGCGTCGAACGCGCGGGCGGCCTCGTGCGCCGTGTCGTACGTGCCGAGGCTCAGCCGGAGATCGCCGGAGCGTATCTCGGCGTAGAACCCGCCGTTGGGGCGCTGGCGAACGCCGCGGTAGCCCGACGCAGACCGGCAGCGCGGTAGCATGGTGGCTCGTCGGCGGCGGCGGCGGCGCGAGAAGGGAGAGAGAGCGCGGCGCGAGAGGCAGGGAGAACGCGGCGGCGGCGCGAGCGGCAGAGGAAGAGAGAAGAGAGAACGCGGCGCGAGAGGCAGGGCAGCGCGCTGCTTTTTATGGCGCGCGCGGGACGCGGCGCCGCAAAAATGGCGCGCAGGCTGCCGCCGTTTCGCGCGCGCGCTAGCGGTTCCCGCGCGCGCGCTAGCGGTTCCCGCGCGCGCGGTTTTCCCACCGCCGCTGGAGCGCGCATTTCAGTCCCGCGCGTGGTAAACTGCCGTTTTTTAGCGCGCGCGCGCCTTTTTGCGCGCCTGTTGGAGATGCTCTAAGAGCATCTCCACCCGCCCTGTGAAAAAATTACGGGTAGTCGCTTCGGGCATTCGATCAAAGACCTAACAAACGCAGGTGAAAAAAAAGTTTCAGCCCATAAGACGAAACGGCTTTGCGGGTCTCATATTTCATACGCCTGCTATCGCATGCTGGACAACGACGACTCTAACACGTCGTCTATCCATTATTGAATCCACTCTAACGCGTCATCTATCCATCATTGGATCCAGACGCTGGCACCGCTGCCCTCGCCACTCCATTTGCTCCGGCGACCCAACGGCGCTTTCCGGGCCTATGCATGCGTCATCTCTGTTTTCTCCATCTCCCTTTAATCGCTGCCACCACTCGCGCACCCCATCCTCCGACGAAGAGCGCTCGGCCGTCCACTGTCGCTTGGTGCCCACAAGGTGTTCGACAAACGCTTGCAAGGTATGTATTGCTTCAACTTGACATTTTTTACATGAATTTGGTGCATGTTTTTTATAGTTTTTATAGACTAATTTAAATTTAATATTGTAGATAAGTTCGTCATATGGTTCTTCCAAAGAAGAATTTGATACTGAAGAGGAGGAGGACCTTGCAATGATCCTAGCTATGCATATCAATAACCGAAACACGATGGTTCGGTTATGGATTGGCAGAAAATTTGGAGGGATAAGATTGATGCCGACAACAGATTGATGAGGCACTATTTTGTGGATAGTCCTGGTTACCCCGAGTCATACTTTCGGCGCCGGTTTAGGATGAGCACCGAGTTGTTCAGGTGCATTGCAGAGAAACTGGCGAGCCATGATCGGTTTTTTCAGAGAGGAGGAATGCCGCCGGAGAACTCGGACATATCATCTTTCAAAATGTGACAACCGCTTTGCGTATGTTGGCATATGGTATTCCGGCTGATCTAGTTGATGACCACTTGGCCATGGGTGAGAGTCAGGCCATCATATGTGTCAAACGCTTCGTAGTCGGAATTGTGCAAATGTTTGGCCCAGAGTATTTGAGATCTTCTAATGTTGAAGACGTTGCAAGGCTATTGGAGATGAACAAAGCTCGTGGGTTCTCGGGTATGCTTGGCTCAATAGATTGCATGCACTGGAGTTGAAAGAACTGTCCTAAGGCATGACATGGGTAATTCCATGGCCAGAAAAAAGGTTTCACTATAATCCTTGAAGCGATGGCCGATCAAGAGACTTGGATTTCACATGCTTTTTTGGAATGCCTGGATCTTTGAATGACATCAACGTTGTTAATCGGTCACCACTCATGAATAAGATTGCAAATGGTGAACTACCACCGATGGAGTTTGTAGCAAACGGTCATACATACAACTATGGCTACTATATTGTGGATGGCATCTACCCAAAGTGGCAAACATTTGTGGAGAGGTTGAAAAAACAAAAGGTAAGAAAAAACTAGATTTCCACAATGCTCAGGTGGCGGCTCAGAAAGATGCGGAGAGAGTTTTTGGGATTTTGTAAGCCCAATTTGCTATTGTGAGAGGACCGGCTAATTTTGGGATCAAAAGATGCTTTGATACATCATGCACGCTCGTGTGATCATGCATAACATGGTCATCGAGAATGAGCGTGGCCAAGATTTAGACTACTCTCACTATGATCTCTTGGGACATCCCGTGCGAGTGCGTCGTCGGGCTGGGAGGGTGGCCCGATTTGTTGCCTCCTATCATGTCATTCAACGTGCCAAAACGCATGACGATCTTCAGAAGGATCTAATCGAGGAGTGGTGGACATGAAATGGCCAACAAAATGAGAATGATGTTTTGTATGTTTGATGTTGTGGTGTCGAACTATTTATTGTCGGTAGAAGCAAAAAAAATGATGCCTCGCAGCAGAGGAAAGGGGTCCCTTGCACGACCCACGCATGCGACCGGCTCAAAGGTTCGGCCAGCGTGCCGTCGGGAAATGTTTCCCTTCTCACAAACGTGAGCACAGTGCAACTAACGCCGACAGTGAAAAACAATGAGTACAATGCACTCGCAATCAGTGAACTTGGTGCAACTAACGCCGACAGTGAAAAACAATGAGTACAATGCACTCGCAATCAGTGAACTTGGGAAGAAAGTTCGCTTTGGTCACTGAAATTAGAATACGGCCAATACAATCATCAAATACAACAAGACATTTTACAAAGAGGGGTGCTACGCGTTGATCATCCGTCGCCTTGAGCCGTCGGATATGAAAAAAATCAAAAGTTGAACATCTTTCTTTTCTTTGCAACAATGATCTTGTTGTGGAAACAATTTAAAAAAGATTGTGTTGTGAAATTTTTTGTAGCATAAATTGTGTTGCGGGGTATATATTTTGTAACATAAGTTGTCTTGCAGATTTTTTGTCTTGTATTAAAAAAATTTCAACGAAGTTATTGTTGCAGAAAAAACTACAACTCAGGTGATGTTGCAGATTTCTTTTCTCCGTCTTCACCTCTATATGGTGTTACACAATGAGTTTTTGCAACATGACTGATGTTACAGATGTGTTCTTGCAACAAATGTTGCAAAACAAAACACCACCATCGTTTGTCGTGAGCCCGTCGAATGGTAGTGAGAGAGGAGTGGTGCTGCCCGCTCCTGCAATCGCATCGTCGTCGACGAGCGTTGGACCTTCTGAAAACACATATGCCTTCTGAAAAGCACATATGCCTTCTGAAAGCACATATGCTCCCTTGGTGGTTTTGATAATTCATGATAACATACATTATCTTTTGTACTAACACCATTACCTAGTATATTTCAGATATAGTCCACAAAAAGGATTGGCTAAGGATTGTGAGGAGAAGCCCCAAGGAAGGAAATGAATAAGATTGTCAAGCTTCAAGCTACAAGACTCTATATTTTATATCTCTGAGAAATCACATTTGAGTCCATAGAAAAGTCAATACTATTAAAAGGGGGTGAGGTGTCTATGATGAATTGGTTGCTCAAGTGCTCAGAGATAGTCACCAAAAATACTCAGCCACTCTGTTAGCGCATATTTCTCCCTAAGTGGTTTTAGTGATTGTCAACAATGACTGTGCGGACTAATCGTGTGCATTGAGCATTTCATATAATTCATGTCTAGGCACAAGACAATTCAATGCCCCTCGGAGTCTCCTGAAGACGATTGCTTTCTATGTTTCTCTTTGGTGGATTTGAGTAGTAGGAAAGCCGTACTATTGAGAGGGAGTCCGCGTCGAAAAGGTTTGGGTGAAATCATCACGTACACATTTATAGTGCACCACCTTTCCCTTGCTACAATGGAGCTCCAGCCTTGTCTTTCATGCATATGCAAAAGGGGCAGCGGTAGTACCGCTCTAGGAGCGATAGTAATTTTTTACTACCGCTCCATGAGTGGTACTACCGCCCTCGGGGCGGTAGTACTTTTTTTACTACCGCTCTGTCGGACTTTTTATGCATCCATACCCCCCCCCCAAAAAAATAGTAGGCACGGTAGTATTTTCTTACTACCGTGGTTGGTGAACTGCAAGGCGGTACTACCGCTCCTAGCAGCGGTAGTATCGCTCCTAGAGCGGTAGTGTCGCTTGGCTATTGCAGTTGGTGGGGGCTAACGGTTGGATTGCCCCGCCCCCACTATATATAGGTGTCTTCTTTCTTGAGAAGCTCACCTCTTACCTCCCCAAGCTCCATTGTTGCTCCAAAAGCTTGTTCTTATCCGATCTCTCTCCCTAGCCAATCAAGCTTGTTGATTTCCTAGGGATTGCTTGAGAGGGACTTGATCTACACTTCCACAAAGAGATATTTGATTGCCACACTAATCCCTTGCGAATCTTGTTATTCTTGGGTGTTTGAGCACCCTAGACGATTGAGGTCACCTCGGAGTCACATCCCATTTTGGTGAAGCTTCGTGGTCTTGTTGAGAGCCTCCAAGATTTGTGTGGAGATAGCCCCAACCTTGTTTGTAAAGGTCCGATCACCGCCTTCAAGGGCACCAATAGTGGAATCACGGCATCTCGCATTGTGTGAGGGCGTGAGGAGAATACGGTGGCCCTAGTGGCTTCTTAGGGAGCATTGTGCCTCCACACCGCTCCAACGGAGACGTACTTCCTGTCAAAGGAGAGGAACTTCGGTAACACATCCTCGTCTTCACCGGTTCCACTTGCGGTTATCTCTTACCTTTACTTTGTACTTATTATTGTTGTGGTGTATTCCTTGCTTGTGCTTGTTATCCTTGTGGTTAGCACCATATAGGTTGCTCACCTAGTTGTTCACATAGAGAACCTTTTGTTGCTAACGTTAATTTGTTAAGACAAGCTAAAATTGGTAGTTGCCTATTCCCCCCCCTCTAATCAACCATATCAATCCTTTCAATTGGTATCACAACCACGTCTCTTTATTAAGGGTTTCACCACCCGAAGAGTATGGTTGATGATGGTGAGGTTCGGCTTGAAGGGTCCGAGGCCGTGGAGTTTGTTTCGGTCACACGGGACGACTTGAATGCGGCCATGGCTTCACTCAAGACGTCCATGATGACCGAAGTCAAATCCATGCTTAAAGAATTACTTGCGGGGATGAAGAATTCTCCCGACCCGTTGCTTGTGGTTAAACCCACCTCATCGGGGTCGGAGGCCCGAAGTATCAGTTTCTTATTTATGAAGACGTCATCAAAACAAAAAAGAATATATATGTTCCTGTGTAGTGGATTGATATGAGCCATGTGAAGAAAGACCCTGCGTACTTTGGTGATGTTGTGGCCATGGTGGAACAACTTCAAATTGAGGAGTTCATCACTTTTCAGCTTGATTTTGATCCTGAGGTAGCGGGCCCATTTCTTTGCTACTGTCCACTTTCACACTGATGACGCGCGCGCAATGACCTGGATGACAAATGGGGAGCTATTGTCTGCTAAATGGAAGGAGTTCATGGACCTTCTGCATGTTTAGGATGAAGGGCTTGAGCACCCAGTTGGCTTGCGCCCACACGCTTAGTCTACTGCTCTAGCTAAGGAGAAGTTGCGTACTATATTGGGAAGGAATCCCCATCTCGTGAGGTCTCCCATGTTATGAACTCTTTTTTGGACGTCATGCACCGCATATTTCGCAACACACTGTTTCCACGAGTTGGCAACAAGGACAAGGTCCACTCGTACCTGGTAGATAGGCTTATTATGTGTCAGAAGGGGCGGACTCGCTCCTCTGGACCTCTGGATATCTCCCACATCATGTGGAGCGAACTTCACTCAGCAGTCTTCAACCCTAAGGTCCCAATCTATGGACCCTATTTGTTTTACCTAATCAACACACAGTGGGCTAAGGCCTTTCCGGCGCCTTGTTCAAGTTCTTCTCTCAGGTGGCTCATGATCTCTTCATTCTCATGTGTCTCCATTCTTTCATGGTGGCCTCATTATTTCTATTCTTACCAGTGCTTCCTGCAATTTTGCCTCAAGTGGTGCTTATATCTCTATCTCTTCAAGATTCTTTCAAGAGAAATAAGTTGTATGCTAAATCCGTTGCTTGTCATCAATTAAACTTGATGAAGGATAAGCATAACATAATTCTTATTCTTGTTCATAGTAATCTGAATTCTTCTTCCAGAGTGGCTCGTGATATCAATTCTTTTTTCTCAAAGTGTTCTTCAAGATTCTTGTTGGAGTACCTCAAGTATTATTTCTCGTGCATTTCCAATGTGTTGTTCTTCCTTTATCCTTGGAGGTGGTATTATAGCTTTCTTGTAGTGTAGGAGCCTCGAAGAGTTTTCCTTTCAAGAATGAGATAATTAAACCCACCAATTCTATGATCATGAGATATTTTCAACCCATGATTTCTTCATTGAGCTATCTTGGTTTGAATTTCACCTAAAGCTTTTCCTATGGATTGTTGCTATCATGGTGCTTGTCATTAATCCAAGTTCTCAATGTATCCTCTTGGTGTAAGAAATTCTTCATATCTTGTTCTCCCAATCAATCCTCGTTTCTGTAGTTGTTGGTTGTCACTTCATTAGTTTGAAAAGGTTTCCATAAGCCCACTACTATCTTGTTCTTTTCGTTGTTGTTTTTCCAACAACTCATCCAATTCTTCTTGCAAGGATGCTTGCCAAACTCATTGGAGTTAGTAGTTGTCATTCTTTTCTTCATTCTCTTCTTCCGTATGAGCTAGTCATATTCTCTTGTTCCGGAGGCTTTGTCATGTTGGTCTTTTGGGTCTATCATGTTGTTCTATCAAGATCATGGTGTTCCCTTGTTCTATTTAGTTGTTGGTTGTGAATATTGTCTATTTCTTCCATCTTATCGAATTTTTTGTCCCATTTTCCTACCGAAGTGCTGCCGAAATTTTCCGTGAATTCTTGGTTCTTTCTCATATCATTCCTCATCTCTTTGCAACCTTCAAGGATCGTTGGTTTCACTCGTTTGTCAAAGAAGTGACTAAATTTTTACCTCTTGTTCTTCTCATCCTCTCCCCCTTTCATTCTTGGATCTCGGGGCGAGATCCTTTGTGACAGCCCGATGCCGACGTTCCAGAAGATTCCCCTTTTCTTTCCGTTTTTGTCGTGTGTCTATTTTCTTTTGTCACATCATCACCGCATCATGCGCATCATCAGCATTGCATCGGCATCCCGTTGCCGCCGGTTTTCGAAACTTGCATCCGTTGTTAGTTGCCGGTTCGCGTGGTTGTCCGTTCTGAGCCCGACCGCACACACACGCATTCGCGGCATCGTCAAAACCCTGTTTTAAAAGTGTGTTGAAAACTTTCTCTGATCGAGGTGAAACTTGGCACGCGGTCGTGATTAGATATAGGTAGGCCGCCTGCCAAATTTCGTCGCAATCGGAGTCCGTCTGGTACCCGAACGGTCGACCGTAGCGGCACCGTATTCGGTCTATCGTTGGACGTTTGTCAGTGTTTTTAAAATACGTTGCGAGGTGCCCATTTTCCCTCTCATCTCTGGCTAACCTACTCTACACGGCCACTTAGCCCATCGCCGCTTCGAGATCGTTCGATTCCGAGCGCGCAGTTGAAACCGGGGCGAAATTCTGCTAACCCTAGCCCCCTTTCCCTATATAAACACCCCTTCCCTACCTATTTGGGCGCCCCCTAATCCTCCTCGGGATCCGCGCCCCACCTAACCCCAAAAGCCGCCACCTCCAGCCTCCCTCCTCCCCTCCTCCCGTGGGCCCGCCAGGCCCAGATCGGGCTCGGCCGAGCCCATCCGCTGCCGCCGCTCGCGAGCGTCTCCCGCAGCTACCCGAGGCTGGCTCCCCCAAGCTCCAGGAGCAGCAGTGGCTGCCCTAGTCGGATCCACCCCATGCGCTGTGCCCCATGCCGCTCCGGCGAGCCGCCGCTTGCCGCCGGCCGGAGCGCTGCCCCTCGGTCCCGCGCGTTGCAGCTCCCCCGTGCCTTGCTTGCCCGAGTCGTCGGAGGACAGCCCCGCTGGATCCAAGGCCAGGCAACGCCCACGCCGCCCCTGCCGGAGGAGCCAGCCCAACCCTGCCTCAGCAGGTGCTGCCGAACCCGCCGCAGATCCCCGCCTCGTCGCCGAGTCCTGCTGCATCCGCCGCCATGACTCCCGCTCGAGAGGACGAGCAGAGCGCAACCGCTCGCGCTGGCCATGGTGGGCCTCACCCCCACACGGCCCAAGAGTCGGCCCAGGCGAGCCACACCGGCTAGCTGCATTGCCCAGGCCCAGGAGCACCCCGACCCAGCGGCCCACCTCCAGATCTGGCTCGATGGCTAGGTGAGCAGCACCTCTCCCATGCTATACAGCGCCCCGTGCACCATGTTGCTATATTGCGCCCACGAGTTTGGCCCGTTTAGTTTATTTAGGATTTTTGGAATTAATTTAATTCGAGGAAATTGTCGGATATTAAAACGAGCGTAGATATTTAACCGAGTGTCGAATCGCGATGAATTAGATATGGTTTTGTGGTAGTTTTGCGCGTAGAATACGAATTTAAAACATGCATAATTGTTTGACGTTGTTTAGCATGCCTAACGCCTAGTTTAGCGTGCTGTCTCAATAGGAAAGTGCCCGCATTTATTTTTCGCGCGTGTTCGAATTGCTCAAATGCCGTAGTAGAAATGTTCATGTTTTAGGAACCTCCTTTCCATGTATTTTAGAGCGGTCATTGGTATTTTTGCGTGTATGGATTGCCGCTAGTTTATTTTCCGTGTTTAGGTCTTTATCTCGCATTTACGTGTGGTATTATTTTTGTTGTGCAACCCCACATATTTTATATGTTTTCGGGGTAGAAAAATTCATAGGATTTTTCTGTGCAATTAGTTTTAGCTTTTGAGCAAGTTAGTTCGCGCGATATTTTGCCGTGATGCCCTTTTGTTTATTTCGTAGGAATTGTTCCGTGCTTCGTTTGATTAAGTTGTCAACTAGGGAGTTAATCTTTGATGTTTAGTCTAGCCCCTCGTATTTTTGTTTGCAATAGAAATGCATGCTTAGGTGTGGTTTTCTTACTCTCAAGTTGCTAGAAATAGTGCTGATTTGGAGGTGCTGAAATATTTCTAAGTCTGGACTCTGTTATATTTTGTTGCTGTTTTGTTTTGCTTCTATCTTGTGATCTATAGCTCTTTTGAGGTTGGTGCAATGGAGTTAGTCGTAGCCCTTGTGTTTCTCTAGCATGATGTGAATTGTCATGCCATTTGGAGTCCTGTAGCTTATGGTTTTGCTGTTGTCAATATGGCTTCAGATCGAAAACTGCAATGGAGTTAGTCGTAATTTTCACTAAGTGTGAAATAGTGTGTGGGATGCCATTTTGTGACTTCTTTCCCTAGTGATCCATGATGCCATTCTAGTTGTTGTTAGTTGTTTTTTGTAGTGCTTCTTGCCCTCTTTCGTGTCATGCCTTGCTCGAGTTTATCGGAGTTGAGTAGCTCGTAGTTGTGGGGTGTAGAAAATGCTATGTGGCTGATTTTGGCCGATCGTAGTGTTTTCTTGTTTTGCTCGTAGATGTTGAACCGTAGCTCCGTTTTGATCGTGTCCTATATGAAACTTGCTTACAATCTCATGTAGTTTCATTTTCTCTTGCTGGTTGTATGTTTTGAAGTGCTCGTAGCCGTCGTTGCACACATATTGCATTCATGCCATCATATCTTGCGGTGTCCGTATCTTTTGAATCGTAGCTCCGTTGGAGATGATCTCTATGTGTAAATTGCTTGTATCAACACGTAGAATCATGTGAAGCTATTTGTTTTGCTGTTTAACAACCAATTAAATGTGTTAGTTCAGATCTGAACAAAATTGTAAATTAACATGTGAGGTCGTTTTGGAGATGCTATATGTCATTTCCGACCTCATTTAAAATGCCTAGATAGGTAGATTAATTACGCTTCACCTCTTGCCACGTGTAACCACATTTAATATTGTCGTGTACCTAATGGGGATAGAACTAAATAACTAACGTGGAGTTTTGTCAATATGCAATTCGTTGCATATTGAACTTCACTTAATGTGTAGTGTCTGTTTGTGTGAATTGTCATGCCGTGACTTGCATGTATTCAGCTGATCATGCATCATACGTGTTGTGCATCGTGTGGTGAATTCCGTGTGTTGATTTGTGTTTCTGGTTTCCTCCGTCTCGATAGAGTTCCGCAAGCGTGTCGGAAAGTGAGGACCCGTTCGTCTACATCGGTTCGTCTGCTTCACGGAGGCATTCTTCTTCCAAGCGGGATCTCAGGCATGATGACCATTTCCCCAGATACCATTACTATCATTGCCATGCTAGTTTTACCGTTGCTACCGTCTATGTGTCGTTGCCTACCACATGTTAAATATCAGCCTCTCAACAATGCCATGAAAACCTTCAACTGTTCAACCTAGCAAGCCACTGATTGGCTATGTTACTGCTTGCTTAACCCTGTTGATAGCGTTGCTAGTTGCAGGTGCAGTTGCTTCCATGTGATAACATGGGTTCCTTGTTATATCACCCTATTAATGCTATTTAATTTAATGCACCTATATACTTGGTAAAAGGTGGAAGGCTCGACCTTTCTAGCCTGGTGTTTTGTTCCACCTTTGCCCCCTTAGTTTTGGCTACCGGTGTTATGTTCCATAATTGAGCGCTCCTAACACGATTGGGGTTGTTATGGGACCCCCTTGATAACTCGTTTTAGATTAAAGCTGGTCTGGCAAGGCCCAACTTTGGTACTACATTTGCCTAATCACCTAATAAAATTGCATAGGAACTTTTCGGACCCCCAGGATAATTTAATCAACCCCCGGGCCAGTGCTCCTCATGAGTGTTGGTTCAAACTGGACAGACTGCGGGGCCACCATGGGGCAACTTGAGGTTTGGCACCTGTAGGCTTTTCCATCCGTCGTGTCCTGAGAACGAGATACGCGGCTCCTATCGGGTTCGTCGACACGTCGGGCGGCCTTGCTGGATTAGTTTTACCTTTGACGAAATATCTTGTGCATCGGGATTCCGGTGATCCTTTGGGTAATCTCAGAGTTGAGGTTTTCCACTAAGGAATCCGATGAGATCGCGAGTGCCGTGATCGAGGATTTCTATGCGGCTTGTGGTAATTTGTGATGGACTAGTTGGAGCACCCCTGCAGGGTTAAATCTTTCGGAAAGCCGTGCCCGCGGTTATGTGGCAACGTGGAAACTTTGTTTAACACTGGTTCTAGATAACTTGAAGTTAACTTAATTAAAACTTGCCAACGTGTGCGTAACCGTGACTGTCTCTTTCGTGAGTTCCTTCTCCGATCGAGTACACGGTGGGGTTATGTCTGACGTAGGTAGGTGTTCAGGATCATTAATTTGATCATCAGTAGTCACGTTCGTTAAGCGTAGATCTTCCCCTCTTATTTCTTGTACTCGTAAGTTTAGCCACCAAATATATGCTTAGCCGCTGCTGCAACCTCACCACTTAACCATACCTCACCCATTAAGCTTTTCTAGTCTTGATACCTTTGGAAATGAGATTGCTGAGTCCCATGTGGCTCACAGATTACTACAACACCAGTTGCAGGTAAAGGTTACTTGACGCGAGCCTCTTGATTGATCATTTGGAGTTGCTTCTTCTTCTTCTTCTTCTTCTTTGATCTAGGGTGGGTTCCAGGCCGGCAGCCTGGGATAGCAAGGATGGATGTCGTTCTTCTTTTGTCGTTTGTTTTCGTCCGTAGTCGGACCCTGCTCTTACTCTTGATGTATATGTAATGTACTACTGTGACTCTGATGTAGCTTGTGGCGAGTGTAAGCCAATTCTATATATATATCTTCTTTTCAGTACATGTACTTGTAACGATATCCATTCTTGCGACACGACGAGATGCGCTTCTATCCCTGACGAGGCCTTCGTGCCAAATTGAGGATAGGGTCGCATCTTGGGCGTGACATGCTGCCACCAGGGATTCTGGTGAGGATTAGGCCATTCCAAAGTCATGTGTGCCTTCCTCTACCGAGACATCGTGGGCCAAGAATCTCACAGGCAGGATGAAGACCTTATTCTGCATGGAGGCGAAGGGGCGGTACAGGACACATGTCGCTCAGAAGGAGAGCCATCAGCGTGACAAGCTAATTATGAGTAAGCTCGACGTGCACATCTCCAGTGGGTCTGAGCGAGAGATCACCCCTGAGGCTGAGTGGATGCAAAAGAACAATCTAAAGTGGGCTGCATCTGACAAGGGCTCTCACGAGGAGACCGAAGACGAGACAGATGAGGAGTATGTTCAGGAGTATGATGGTTGGGTTCTCTCCAGTTCAAGCTACCACATGTGTCGTAGGTGTCCTCTCTGCCTTTTTGGTATCCCGATGCCAAAGGGGGAGAGAGTGTAGGATTTGCGAGTTTTCTCGTTTTCGTTTTCGTGGTTGCCTTATTTGTTGAACTTTAGTTGCTTCGCTGGTTGTCTTTGCTTTATGGGTGAAACTATGAGACGTCATACTTTATCATATGGTGTGAGACATATGCTATCTATTCCCTATCTTTTATCTCATTATTATATAGTTTATTAGTAGCTTCCGAGTCTTATTATCTTGTGCCCTTATCTTCATGCTCACATGTTATGCCTTTCTTCCATGCATAATGTTCATTCTATTATGTTGCAAGGATTGACTCGTCTATAAAATCTAGGGGGAGTGTTTTTCTTTGGTTATGTGTAGGTATGCACACATCCAGGGGGAGATTGTCTTTAGTTTGTATATTTTGGGTTTGCATATGCTTTCTCTATATCCTTTTTTTGTGCAAATCATGTATTGTCATCAATCCACCAAAAAGGGGGAGATTGTTAGGGCATATTTCTCCCAAAGTGGTTTTAGTGATTGAGGACAATGACTGTGCGGACTAATCGTGTGCATTGAGCATTTGAGATAATTCATGTCTAGGCACAAGACGATTCGATGCCCCTCGGAGTCTTTCGAAGACGGTTGCTTTCTACGTTTCTCTTTCGTGGATTTGAGTCATAGGAAAGCCGTACTATTAAGATGGGGTCCGCGTCGGAAAGGTTTGGGTGGAATCATCATGTACACATTTATACTGAACCATCTTTCCCTTGCTACAATGGAGCTCCAGCCTTGTCATTCATGCATATGCAAAAGGGCGAGCGGTAGTACCGCTGGCAGAGCAGTAGTACCGCTCTAGGAGCGGTAGTAAAAAACTACTACCACCCTGAGGGCGGTAGTAGTTTTTTACTACCGCTCCGTCGGACTTTTCGCGCATCCTCCCCCCCCCCCCACAGTAGTAGGCATGGTAGTATTTTATTACTACCATGGTTGGTGAGTTGCAGGGCGGTAGTACCGCTCTTAGGAGCGGTAGTGCCGCTTGGCTATTGTAGTTGGTGGGGGGGGTAATGGTTGTATTGCCCCCCTATATATAGGTGTCTTCTTCCTTGAGAAGCTCACCTCTTACCTCCCCAAGCTCCATTGTTGCTCCAAAAGCTTATTCTTGCCCGATCTCTCTCCCTAGCCAATCAAACTTGTTGATTTCCTAGGGATTGCTTGAGAGGGCCTTGATCTACACTTCCCCCAAGAGATATTTGATTCCCCCACTAATCCCTTGCGGATCTAGTTATTCTTGGGTGTTTGAGCACCCTAGACGGTTGAGGTCACCTCGGAGCCACATCCATTGTGATGAAGCTTTGTGGTCTTGTTGAGAGCCCCCAAGCTTTGTGTGGAGATATCCCCAACCTTGTTTGTAAAGGTTCGATCACCGCCTTCAAGGGCACCAATAGTGGAATCACGGCATCTCGCATTGTGTGAGGGCGTGAGGAGAATACGGTGGGCCCTAGTGGCTTATTGGGGGAGCATTGTGCCTCCACACTACTCCAACGGAGACGTACTTATTGTCAAAGGGGAGGAACTTAGGTAACACATCCTCCTCTTCACCGGTTCCACTTGCGGTTATCTCTTACATTTACTTTATACTTATTATTGTTGTGGTGTATTCCTTGCTTGTGCTTGTTATCCTTGTGGTTAGCATCATATAGGTTGCTCACCTAGTTGTTCACATAGAGAACCTTTTGTTGCTAACGCAAATTTGTTAAAACAAGCTAAAAATTGGTACTTGCCTATTCCCCCCCCTCTAATCAACCATATCGATCCTTTCAATTGGTATCAGAGCCACGTCTCTTTATTAAGGGTTTCACCACCCGAATTGTATGGTTGACGATGTTGAGGTTCGGGCCGAAGGGTCCGAGGCCGTTGAGTTGGTTTCGGTCACAAGGGACGACTTGAATGTGGCCATGGCTTCACTCAAGACGCCCATGACGATAAAAGTCAAATCCATGCTTAAAGAATTACTTGAGGGGATGAAGGATTCTTCCCACCCGTTGCTTGTGGTTAAACCCACCTCATCGGAGTCGGAGGCCAATTCCGACAAGGAAGCAACTAAAGGTACTCGAACTTCCTCCCCCTTGACAAGAATGGGGCGAGGACTTTTACCTTGGTTCCTCCTCCCTCGGTCTATGGAGGACCGGTCTTTACACCGCATATTAATAACCTAGGACCTCCTCCTAAACTTGTTAAAGGTGATTTCACTAATTGGTTTTTTTCCATCAAGTCTCATTTGAATCACAACTCAACAAATCTTTGGAGAATCGTAGAACAAGGCTACTACCCTCATGATCCAAGGAACCTTACTTCAAGAGAAGAGGCGTACAACCAATACAATCATTCCGCGTTGTTCATCCTTCAATCCGCGGTTCCTCCAGAAGATCTTCCTCACATGTGCCCCTTCACTCGTGCAAAGGACTGTTGGGAGCACATCATGGTGTTGTACGAGGGGATCTCTAGCATTCAATGGTCTAACTTTGAAGTGGTCCTTGATCAGGTCGATGAGTTTGTGATGCTAGAAGATGAGGACCCCCGTGATCCCTATCGAATGGTGACTGCCCTCGTTGTGGCTCTCCAAGACCATGGGAGCAAAGATACCGATGACACTTGGATCAAGCGCAAGTTTCTCAAGGCCATCTTGCCTTTCAACAAAGCCATGTCTTTCGTCATTCGGCAAAGACCGGATTTCCACTACTTGACCTCGGGCGAAGTGTTGGATGAGTTCATTGCTATGGATATTATGAACAAGACCGCCTACAATGCTCTTGCTCGTGTCCAGTCAAAGACAACATCACCCAACCTTGCCTTAAGAACCAAGGCCATTGTTGATGAAGAAGAAGAGGATGAAGATGGCTGCCCCGAAGACACAAAGTACGCTTATCATGAGCACATGGCTCTTGCTTCAAGGCAGTTTTGGGGAAACAAGAGAAACTCAAGGCCCAACTTATCCAAGGACCACCCAAGTGGGTCCAAGAACAAGCAACGAGTATGGACATGCTACAACTGCGGCAATGTGGGTCACTTTGTGGCAGATTGTCCTTATGAGACGAGGGAAGACAACGGGGGCAAGCTCATTCGCAAGGACAGACCCAAGTCTTTCCCTAGCAAGAACACCTTCACCAAGAAGACTCATCCAAGGGGCTTGGTGGCCCATGAAGAGTACACCTCCAATGATGACGAAGACGATACATGCCGTGAGGTGATGGCAACGGCTACCGTGGCCATTGACACTTCCTCCCCCAAGGTATCTCTCTTCGGCGCCACCGACGAGAACCGTATCGCCAAGTGCCTCATGGGCAAAGGTATCAATAAGGTAACCCCAGCATTAAGACCACTCCCACTACCTCTCCTTCTTTGTTAGACTGTGTTATTAATAGTGAGGTAGTGGAGCTTGATGAAAATGAATTTGATAAATTCCTGTGTAAGACCAAAGGTGAAACCAAAAGACACTTTGTTGCTATTTTGGAACAACTTGGTGAAGCCAGTGATCTCATTGAGACTCATGAGGATACTATCTCCAAGTTGCAAGAACATATTCGTGATTACGCAAATGAGATAGGAGAACTATACATTGTTCTATAAGAAGAGTGTGGTCTTCGTTTGGCTCTTGAGGAGTCAGACAACATTGATCATGCTAAATTACAAAAATATCTTGATCATGCTAGTGCTCTTACTCGTGTGCTTAAATCTGAGAAGGTTGCACTTGGGGTTGGCCATGATAGACTCAAGGAATAATTTGACACACTTGACAAGGCCCACAAGGTCTTGAAGAGTGCTCATTTCTCTCTTAAGTAGTCTCATGATCAACTCCAAGTAAAAATAACCAAGGAGATTTCTACTTGCCCTCCTTTTGTATAATGCTTGTGCAACTAACCCTTGTTCTGAGCATGTGCATCTTGTGGATGAGAATGCCAAGTTGAAAGAACAACTTGAAAAGGGCCTTGTGACGTGCATCCAAGGCGAGAAGAATCTAAATGACCTTTTGAGTAATCAAAAGGAAGTTGCAAGAAAGAAAGGACTTGGGTTTGCACCCAAGTCTAAGAAGAAAAAGAAAAACAAGACCAAGCTATCTTCCCCTCTCAAGAACATCTTTGTTGAAGAGGGTGAGAGTGCTCATAAGAAGATGAAGAACAAGGAAGGGGTGACAATGCCAAGAAGGGCAAAACCACCTCCACCGACACTACCGACGATTTTAACCCCTCTTATGTTTTACGACGTGCTAGTGATGGGAATGTTTATGCCAAATTTGTTGGTTCCTATTATGAGTACATTGAGTGGTCTATTGGGGTTCCTAAGACCCTTGTTCCTAACATCAAAGGACCCATTCAAAAATGGGTACCTAAATCCAAGCATTGATCTCTTGCAGGAGTTTGCTTCTGGTGGAGTGTCATGGTTGCTCGATAGTGGAGCAACAAATCATATGACCGGGATCAAGGACTTGGTGGTGGATGTGCATCCAACACCATCTATGCCCACCCACGCCCAGTTTGCTAATGCTTCAACATCTAAGTTAATGGGATTTGGTAAGGTGGTCATCTCTCAAGATTTATCTATAGAGAAGGCCGTGGTTGTTGAGTCCCTTGCATACAATTTACTTTCCGTTCGTCAGCTTGCAATTATGGGCTTTGTCACATTCTTTAATCTTGATACCGTGGCCCTTTTGTGGAGCAAGACTCTTAAAGTAGCCTCTGTTGGACATGCCGAACGGTCTATATGTAGTGAACTTTTCGGAGCGACCTACTAAGATCGCGACTTGCCTAATGGCCAAGGTTGATGTGGGTTGGCTATAGCATCGCTGACTAGCTCATGTCAATATGAGATCTTTACAAAGAATCCTCAAAGGGGACCATGTTCATGGACTAACAAATGTGAGTTTTGCGAGAGACCGTGCTTGAAGTGCTTGTATTGAAGGAAAGCTTCATGAAACAACTCACCGTCCCACAACTATCATTTACTCTAAAAGGCCTTTTGGAGCTCCTTAACATGGATCTCTTTGGCCTCCTTCTTTTAATAGTATTGGGGGAAGAAAGTATTGCTTGGTGATTGTGGATTACTACTCAAGATACACTTGGGTATATTTCTTCAAGAGGAAGAGTGAGACTCAACAAACTGTCATCGACTTTGCTAATGAAGCTCAACGTCAACATGAAGCAAATATATTGATGATTTGAAGTGGCAACGACACTGAGTTCAAGAACTACACCTTAAATGAGTTCCTTAGTGACGAGGGGATCAAGCATCAATATTGAGCACCTTATACCCCCAACAGAACGGTGTGGAGGAAAGGAAGAACCAGACGTTGATGGACGCGACAAGAACCATGATGGCGGAATTCAAATCTCTGTACAACTTTTGGGCCGAAGCCATTAGCACCGCATCTCATGCATCCAATCGGCTCTACCTCCGCAAAGGCTTGAACAAGACTCCATATGAGATTCTTACCGGGAACAAGCCCAATCTCAAGTACTTCTGGGTTATCGGTTGTAAGTGTTTTATACTCAAGAAAAGTGTTTGTTTGTCTAAATTTGAAGCTAGAGCTCAAGAGGGCATATTTGTTGGTTATCCTACAAACTCTCATGCTTACCGTGTTCTCAACAAGTCCACCAGACTCATTGAGGAGATGTGTAACGTGGAGTTTGATGAAAATAATGGCTCCCAAGTGGAGCAAAGTGGCCTTTGTGATGTAGGTGATGAAATTCCTCCTTGAGCCATAAGAAGAATGTGGATTAGTCAAATACTCCCCATTGAGGAACCCCTTGTGGCCGAAGGAGAAGGACAATGCTCTACTCAAGTGGATCCATCACCCTCGCTAGACCAACACGCTTCCAAAGAACAAAGAGAAGGCCCTCAACCCGACAAACCTGATCAAGGACAAGATTAACCTGATGAAGATGGTGTCGCACCAAATGATGTCCAAGATCATGCTCCATATTCCGAGCTTGCCCAAGATCAAGTGCAACCACAAGATCAAGGGAAATCTAGCGAGCAAGCTCAGGACGGTGCTCAAAGTGTTCAAGTAGAAACCCCTAAATTATCAAGTAGGGAAGTCTTGAAGCGTCGCGCTGCCAGGATAGCCAACAGGCTGTGAGTTCGACAACATATCTTCAAGAATGTGCTTGATAGCTTCAATAGAGGGGTAACCACTCGTCAACAGTTATCAAACTTTTGTATGCATCACCCGTTTGTTTCGTGTGTTGAACCCTAAAAGGTACATGATGCGCTCGATGATGAGGATTGGCTTGAAGCTATGCAATCAAGTTTGGGAATTAGTGCCAAGGCCAACAGAGGAACATAATGTCATTGGAACCAAATGGATCTTCAAGAACAAGCAGGATGTAAACGGTGTTGTCATTCCAAACAAGACAAGACTAGTGGCGCAAGGCTACTCCCAAGTCGAGGGTACCAACTACGGTGAAACCTTTGCTGCTATCGCTCGTCTTGAATCTATTCGCATGTTTCTTGCTTTTGCTTCTCATCATGACTTTAAATTGCAACAAATAGATGTGAAGATTGCTTTTCTTAATGGTTCGTTAAATGAGTTGGTATATGTTAAACAACCCACGGGATTCGAGGATCCCAAGTTCCCCACTCATGTATACAAGCTCAAGAAGGCACTCTACGGTCTTAAACAAGCCCCTCGTGCGTGGTATGAGTACCTTACTGAGCTGTTGCAAGATCGTGGGTTTGAGATTGGGAAAATTGATCCCACTCTTTTTACCAAGAAGGTCAAAGGGGATTTGTTCATATACCAACTATATGTTGATGATATTATATTTGGTTCTCCTAACGAATCTTTCAATGAAGAGTTTGCTGCACTAATGACTGAGAAGTTTGAGGTATCGATGATGGGAGAGTTGAAGTTCTTTCTTGGGTTTGAAATGAAACAAGGAAGAGAAGGAACCTTCATCAAACAAGCCAAGTACACTCAAGACATGCTCAAGAGGTTCAAGCTCGAGGATGTCAAGCCAGTCAAATTTCCCATGCAAACCAAATGCAAGCTCGACAGTGATCCCAATGGTAAAGCCGTGGATCAAAAGTTATATCGCTCCATGATTGGATACTTGCTTTACCTTTGTGCATCTAGACTCGATATCATGATGGGTGTGAGAATTTTGCATGATTTCAACCCACACCAAAGGAAAGCCACTATGCGGCAATCAAACGAATCTTTCGATATTTGGCGCATACCCCAAACTTTGGCTTATGGTACCCCAAAGTAGCAAGCTTTAATTTAGTAGGTTACTCTGATTCAGATTGGGTTGGAGACTGTGTCGGAAGGAAGTCAACCTCTGGAGGATGCCAATTCCTTGGTTGTTCTTTGGTAACTTGTTCCACCGAGGCTGAGTATGTAGCTGCCGCAAGTTGTTGTGCTCAACTATTGTGGATGAGGAAAACTTTAAAGGATTACAATGTCGCTTGTGACAAAGTGCCTCTTCTATGTGACAGTGAGAGTGCCATCAAGATATCTCTAAATCCGGTGCAACATAGCAAGACCAAGCATATTGATATACGTCATCATTTCATTCGAGATCATATCAAGCAAGGAGATATTGATGTCCTCTTCATCAGCACTCAAGAGCAACTTGCAGATATTTTCACCAAACCTCTAGATGAAGCAAGGTTTCGCGAGTTAAGGCATGAGCTAAATATCATTGATTCAAGTAATGTAGATTGAAACTAGGCACACCACACCTCACTCATCATTATATTTGGCTCTAGGTGTAGGCATGTATATAGGGGGAGTGTTGCTCTCTCAATGAACTTTACCTCCACCCATTATGCATAAATTGATCAAGTCTTTCACATTAGCCATTATTGATGGCACCTGTGCTTCAAAGATGAGCTGTGGTCATGAACCCAAGGATAATTCTTTGCGGTGTCATACCATTTATCTCAAACATTGGTGGCTTCGGCCACCGCCCTCTCTTCATTAGAAGATTCGGCTCTATGTTCCAGTGCGTACATGTCTCTTCTTATCTTCTTTTGGGTTTTCTGTGTTTTTCCTTGTTCACTGGCAAAGTTCAAAGTCTTTTTATTGTCGAGGAGAGTGGAGCAATGTTTCCAACTTTTTTTTGTCAACAGGGGCACGATACTACCGCCCCGAGCACGGCAATAAATTTTTACTACCGCTGGGTGAGCGGTACTACCGCGATGGCTATGGTACTACCGCGCCGCTAGGACCGCAGGGGGTTATTTTAGGGAACGGGGGAGTTCTTTTCCCCCCTACCCATTCATCTCGTGGCCTCCTTCTTCTCCTCTCTCTCCTCTCAAAAGTTGCTTCCCAAGGGACTCGTCGGATCTCCTTCTCCGGCCACCCTTCTCCGATTCCGTTTGGTGGGATCCTCTCCCTCGTGCCATGGACCTCGGTATTGCCCCTCGTACCCTTCATTTTTGCTTCGTTTTTGTTGAATCTAGGGTTAGGGTCATGCGTGTTCGTTCTTTATATCATGGCATCATATCCTCATACTAGGAGGATTGGGGAGTTCTTGGTTGGTAGATCTTTCATGTGTAGGGTGACATATGTGTGTTTGGGTCTCCGGTAGTACCGGATCTGACACTTCCATGGTTAGATCTGGCACCGTGTCCCCCGTGTGGTACTACCGCTCCTTCCGTTGTGGATCGGTACTATCACGGTTAGAGCGGTAGTAAAATTTTACTACCGCTCAAGCAGCGGTATTACCACCGTCAGAGCGGTAGTAAAATTTTACTACCGCTCATATAGCGGTACTACCGCCGTCCCATGAGCACTCATGTCTTACCCTTCCAGCTATCTTTTTTTGGGATTTTCTGTTGCGTGTTGATCTTTGCCTTGACTTCTTGTGTCTTTGTGTTGTGTTTGCTTTTGCGTGTCATAGGTGGTGGCTCCAGGCGCTCTAACCAACCTTGGGATACCAGTTCCAAGCGACCACACTCTTCCGATGTCCCCGAGGGTTCTCAAGCTCCAAAGCGCAATTTTAAGAAGACTCCTAAGAATAACAAGACCAGTGTTGATTGGGATGCCATGCCACTTGCAGAGTTTCAGCTTTGCCGAAGGGTCAACCCCTATGTTAGCAATAGGGTTCAGTTCCTCGGAGGTGACATGTTCTGGACTAAGGATCAATTTCTTATTTATGAAGACGTCATCAAAACGAAGAAGAATATATATGTTCTTGTGCACTGGATTGATATGAGCCATCTGAAGAAAGATCGTGCATACTTTAGTGATGCTCTCGCCATGATGGAACAACTTCACATTGAGGAGCTCATCACTTTTGAGCTTGATTTTGATCCTGAGGTAGTGTCCTATTTCTTTGCTATTGTCCACTTTCACACTGATGACGCCCGCAGGATGACCTGGATGACAAATGGGGAGCTATTGTCTACTACGTGGAAGGATTTCATGGACCTTCTACATGTTCAGGATGAAGGGCTTGAGCACCCAGCTGGCTTATGCCCACACGCTCAGTCTGCTGCTCTAGCTAAGGAGAAGTTGTTGCCGTACTATATGAAGGAATCCCCATCTTGTGAGGTCTCCCATGTTATGAACCCTTTTCTGGATGTCATGCACTGCATATTTTGCAACACACTGTTTCCACGAGTTGGCAACAAGGACCAGGTGATACGTCTCAAATGTATCGACTTTTCCAAACACTTTTAATATTGTTTTGGCCTCATTCTTGCATGATTTGAACGTAACTAACCCAGAGTGACGCTGTTTTCAGCACAACTGCGTGTATGTTTTTCTTGTGTGGAGGAAAAGGGATTTTTAGGTGCCCGGAAAATTCCAATAAAAAATAGGGAAAATACACGCACCGGAGGAACCCTTGAGCAGAAGATGGGCCATAGGGGGCCACCAGGCCTCCACGCGACCTGTTGTCGTGGCCTGCCCCCTGGACACACAGGAAGGCCGCCTGGGTGGGCCCCACCTCCTCTGGTGCCCTACCTTGGCTCTTATTTGAACACGAGACATAGAAATTCTAGAACAAAGGTCGTTTTGCTAGTTCTCGATGCGGAGCCGCCACCACCCTCGGTTCTTCTCTGGGAGAGCTAATCTGGAGGCTGCTTTGGTCTCCGGAGAGGGGAAATCATCGCCATCGTCTTAACCATCACCACTCCATCACCCTTCCATGGCTTCCCCTTCATGTCTGAGTAATTCCCTAATGTAGGTGAAGGAGATGGTAGGGATTGGATGAGTTAGATCATGTAATAGTTCGTCAGATTGTTGGGGCATGTTTCCTATCATCTACTATGGTGTTTATCATCTTTGCTACTACTTGTTACTATTAATGCTTGTCACTTTGGGCCCGAGTGACATGATTTCAGATCTGAATACCTTATGTTTTCATGAATATATTTGTGTTCTAGGTCCTATCTCTGAGTAGTATGCACCTATTATAGTCTGCACCTATTATAGTCCGGAACAGGCGATCCCAATGGTTACAGCTTGGGACACCAAAGGGGATATACTATAATTTGAGGATTCCATGTATCCATTGATTGTTAATGCTTTGTTCCGGTGCTCTTTGACAGAAGCACCTTAATCTCCATAAGTTCCTTTTGGCCCCGTTGGTAGCGGGATGGTAGGACAAAAGATGTTGTGCAAGTTCTTATTGCAAGCATGCACGACTACCTTGGGATACATGCCTAATGTTTGATATTTGCCTAGATGATCATTACTTTTCTGTGTGCCTTGCCCCAAGTTAAATACATAAAATCTCTCATCCATGACCAACCATCCATCTCCCTAGCTTATAGTGTTTTAATCGTGCTGGTTACAAGTTGCTTTACTTTTGCTGTTTTACTTTCGTTGCATTGCCACTATTATTTCCGTTGCCATCAACACTTCCATATCACTGTTGCTTAATATTTCGTTTCCAAGCAAGTATCTTTCAGGGGCGGTTGAATTGACAACTCAACTGTTAATGCTTATAAATATTCTTTGGCTCCCCTTGTGTCGAATCAATAAATTGGGTTATCTTACCCACGAAGACTGTTGCGATCCCCTACACTTGTGGGTTATCAAGACTATTTTGTGGCGCCGTTGCCGAGGAGCATAGCTTTATTTACAAGTATACTTGGAGTTATTTTGCTTGCTGCGATTTATCCGCTATGGGTAAGAAAGGAGACCCCAAGGTTCCGATTTTACCATCCACTACAAGAAAAGGTACTGTTCTTAGCACTAGTGCTACGCTTGATTCTCCTTCCGTTATGAGTAAGTTTGCTTCATCACCACCACATGCTGCTTCTACGGAGTCCGTCACCATGTCTGATACTTTTGATGATGCTTGTACTACTATTCATGAGACTAGTTTACTTGGTTATTTTATTGAGTCTCGGATTGCTAAGGTTGCGAAGCAGTCTAGAATTGAAATTCCTGTTACACGCTACCCATTGGTAGATTCTTTGGTTACCCAGACTTGAGTGGTCTTAAGGAAAGAATTCTTGATGATGATTATATTGAACTTGATGATGATTTATGCAGGGAGCTTACAGAGTGTGCTGACTCTGACCCTGCCGCTGTTAAGAAGCTGGTTGAAAAGCATTCTATGAAGAACAAATTTACTCCTGATCCTGAATTAGCTTCATCTCCTATTTGCATTAAGGATGCTGATTTTGATTTCTCTGTCGATCTTTCACTTATATCCACAGTTGAAGCTGACCCCTTTTATGGCAGAGAAAATGACGACGGTATTGCACACCTTACCAAACTCACCGAGTTGGGTGGCTTATTCACTACAGAGGACAAGAAGAGAAATTATTATGTTACTAAGCTACTTCCTTTCTCTTTGAAGGGAGATGCTAAAGCATGGTATGATGCACTACCATGTGGTTCCATTAAGAGTCCTCAAGATTTAGCTCAACCTTTTGTCGCTAAATATTTTCCTGCTCATAAGCAACATGCTGCTTTACAAAGAATATGTAACTTTAAACAGTTGCAGGATGAGCACCTCCCTAAAGCTTGGGGGAGGTATTGCACTTTACTCAAGGCTAGACCGGGACATGGAGTCCCTAAGAATGAATTGCTTGATATATTTTATGTTGGTCTAACTCATGAATCTAGAACCTATCTAGATAGTTGTGCTGGTTGTGTTTTTAGGGAAAGAACACCGGACGATGCTGAAGAACTAATGGGAAGATAGCTAAGAATCATGATGATTGGTCCGTTCCTGAACCACCTTGACCACCAAAGAAGAGGGGTATGCTTTTCTTGAGCCCCGAAGTTGTGCAAGAAGTCAAGAAGTCTATTAAAGAGAGAGGTATTAAAGCTAAAGATGTGAATAATCTACCTCCTATTGAGAAATTATATGAGCCTACCACTCCCCCACTTATGGTAGAGGTACACTCTCTTTTAGAATTCAATGCAAGTGACATCCCTCATGGTAAGCCCCCTGATCAATGTTTAGATGAGCTTGACAATTTCATTGTCAAGCAAAGTCACTTTAATGCCTTGCTATCAAAAGTTTGCTTGATGTTTTAAGTAGGACTCTTAATGATGTTAAAGGTCTTGTTAAGCATTTTCATATGGTTCAAACTGAGCTTGAACAAATTTCTAATGTGCAAAAAGATTTGCTTGCTAACAATGCCAAACAACTTGATACACAACATATGGTATAAAGACCCGAGGTGGTACACACACCCAGGACCCCCTCTATCCGGAGGGGCATCCAAAGAGGATCGAGCAAGATTCTCAATTGCAGGAAGAAGACGTTGTCAGCTCCCCGAAGAAGAAGAAACACAAGGAAGCTGATAACTCCAACGATCCCATAATTGATGAAGAACCTATTGTTGATCCTAATAGTATATCTACTTTCGATGCTGAAACTGAAGATGGTGTTGAACCTGATAAAGGTAATGAGAAGAATGATCCTCCTAAAGTACAAGAATAAGAAGCACCAGACAAGTGCAAGAGATATACTAGAGAAGACTTTGTTGCAAGAAGACATGGGAAGGAAAGAGACCATGGGTACAGAAATCAATGCCCTTCCCAGGTAAGTCTTTCAAAACCAAAGAAGAAGAGCATTACAATAAATTTTGTGAATGGATGAAACCTCCTTTTCTTCAAATTCCTTGGACTGATGCTATTAAGTTGCCTCCGTACTCGAGGTATATGAAAGATATTGTTACTAATAAAAGAAAAGTTTATAATGAGGCAATATCTACTATGCTTGCTAATTACTCTTTCAGTGGTAAGATTCTTGAGAAGCTTGGTGATCCAGGTATACCCACCTTCTTTGCTCCATAAAAAAATAATTATGTGAGAACTGCTTTATGTGATCTTAGTGCATGAGTGAGTGTTATGCCTTTCTATCTTCACAAAAGGCTTTGTCTAGATAAAATAATCCCTACAGATATCTCTCTTAAAATGGCTGATAAGTCAACAACCGTTTCTGTTGGTATTTGTGAGGATGTTCCTGTTGAAGTTGCCAATTGCTTGATCCTTACTGACTTTGTTGTGCTTGACATGCCCGAGGATGGGAGCATGTCTATTATTCTTGTTAGACCTTTTCTTAACACCGTAGGTGCTATTATTGATTGCAATAAAGGAAAGGTGACTTTCAATGTTAATGATAAGGAGCACACAAGATTGATAAAAGGCATGACCTTAATTCGATTGAGAATATCGAGACCGTGAAGGTTGGAGAGTGGGATTGTCCTCTACATGTGCACGACAAATACAAAAACATTATGGTGGGGACAATATCCATTAAAATAAAGGTACCATGATTGCTTTATAAGAAGTGAAACTTTTTGCTTGATATAACACATGTTTGGTAGTAAGACTTGATCAACCTTGCTAACAAACATGTTTTATATGAGTAAAAAGTGAAGCTTGTCATATTTTCATTTCCTCTATCTTTCATCCTCCTTGTTGTACCAAAGCTTTATGTTTTTGAAGTTTCATATGTTTAACCATTGCTTCGAGCTTTCCGGAAGTTTTGCAGCTTTCGGTACTTCGATTTTTTTTTGAAAGTGAAGTTGTTAGAAAAAATCCAGAAAAATTATAATAAAAATTTCCATAAAAAAAGAGACACATGGGCACCTGGGGCTGACCAGGGGGCCCACTCCTGGTCCAGGTGGCCAGGTAGTGCGGCCTGGCCCTTGGCCACGCCCACAGGGTGCCTGGGCCCACCTGGGCCCCTTTCCAGGTATTTTTTCTTCCCTTCTCTCTCTCACTCCAAAAATCCCGAATTTTCTCCTGGAGCTCGAGTTCTTGCTGCTCTTGGTGGCAAATTTCGATCTCTCTCTATAACCCATCATTTGCATTGAGAATCTGAGCATTTGCTCTTTGGAGTTGACTCCTTCAATCCTCCAATTAGAATTTTGATTGGTAGTCTTATTTGTGAGTATTTAGGAGTCCTTGGTGCTGTTCATATGAGCTTGCATGCATGTTTAGAAATTTATTTATGAAGTTTTGAGGCAAGTTTATGCATCAGGGAAGCGAGTAGAATAGTTTGCTCCAACTCATTTTGCTTAAACCTTCATTTTTGTGATGTACTAAAAATTTCAGAAATGAGTTTGTTTGGAAAAGCAAAAGGATGGCTTGGGAAGAAGAGACCCGAGCCTACCGATAGACTAACTAGAGCTGCAGCTTCACCTTCTACTGTGAGGACAAGTTACAATGATGATATCGTGCCACCGGAGTTGCTCCACGAGACGGACACGACACGTGCCATGACATACCCGTGTTCAGAATTTCTTGCGGCGACAGGTATTAATGATGAGTTTGATAACCTCTATGCAGCTGCAGGTTTGACACGTCTCGTAACACGACGTGTGCCACAATAGCCAAAACTCACCTATTATTTTGTCAACTGGTTGAGATATAATGATAAAACTTCCATGATTGAATTCAGATTATACGAGGATGTCTTTACCATGTCTTTGGTAGAATTTTGTGATGTTATACGTGTGCGGAATGTCGGGATGACGACCAAAATGAAAGTTCAACCCTACAAGTTGAAATCCCTATTGGCCTCCCTTTGTAGCAAGGATCCGCAAGACATTCACCGGGGGAAGATTTCCATCATCTTGTTTCCCCACATCAGGTATTTCGCATACTATATTGCTCGAGGGGTGTTAGCTCATGACAACACGAGCAACATTTCGGCTCCGGATCTTGCTATCTTGGTAGTCGCCCTCTTAGGAGATAACACATATAATATTGGTGCTTTGATTGCTTGTCGCCTCGTCGCTAATAGCGGCAAAGGGCCTCACTTTGGTGGCATTTATGCCACTCTTATCCTCGAGCATCTCAAGCGCACTGTACGCGCGGATGATGCACCTTTTCCATTCATAAGCTTTGATCTTACCGCTATGAAGAGGCTTGAGTTTGTTACTAGGACTTCCAAGTTTGGTGACCTTGTTTATATTATGAGGTTTGGCGAGTTTACTACTCACGAGATCCATCTACGTGCACCACTTTTGTTTGATTATACTAGCAAGAACAGATGGTCCTTCACCATGATTGAGTTGGAAGAGTTCGTGATCCGGCAGCAGTTCCACAACCCCATGGAGGGGGTTGTTCCCGAGGAAGAGGAGCCTTCTTCTTGGGAGGACAGCAGGACATCAGTTTATGCGCTCGAGGCCCCGTACGATTCTTGGAGCTACCAGTACCACCCCGGAGGCGAAGGTAGCTCCTGGAGCCCACAGTAGCCAAGCCCAACTTAGGCCAAAAGCCTAAGCTTGGGGGAGTACGTACCCTTCTCCCCTTTCATTGTATCATCCATGGTTTCCTTTTTAGTCTTTTCGGAGTTTTTACCTGTTCTTCTTTGTTCTTTCTTTGCAAAAAGAACAAAAAGATTTCTCTTTTCTTTTGCTTTCGTTTAACCTTGGGAAAACCCAAAAAGATTTCCTTTCTCTCTTTAGTTTGCTTTGTTTGCAGAGTTCAACTCACGTCCATGGTTGCAATTGCACTTGATTATATCTTTCTACGTTCGATCGTGCAAGTGATGTTGCAATAATGATGAAGATCGATGGAAGGGATGCAACAAGGAAAGCCGGTACGAACTCTATTTGTTTCTACTTTTGTGCATATGCGTGTACTTATGATCTAGAGACCAGCTTGTAGCAACACAGTGCTATGTTTACAATGCTTTCCCAGTAGTTTATGCTTTCTTTGTGACTTGTCTCAAATAGCTGGAGTGTGTAATGTGTTATTGAAATGATTTGCATGCATTGCATTGTTCATGGTTTAGCATATTGAAGTGGTATTTTCCTTCAGATAGTTTTTGGATTGACTTGGCACATGCTTGCACATGTTCATGACTAGAAGTCTATCAAGCCTTGATGATCTTTTTATTTCAGAATAGTTATATCACTTTCATGCCCAATTCAATGTTGCTTTGTCGCTCTGCATGATTATGACCATTATTGCTCTCTAGTTGGTCGCTTCCCCGTCTTTCGCTAGCCTTCGCCTGTACTAAGCGGACTGACTGCTTATGCATCCAAAATCCTTGAAACTAGTTGCACCACATGAGTCCACCATACCTACCTATCTGCGGTATTTATGTGTCGTCCTAAGTAAATTTGCATGTGCCATACTCGAAATCTTCAAATAAATATTATGTTTTGTATTCCCGAATCACTCATGTAGTGACTAGGGGCTATCACTATCTTCCATGCTAGGTGGGTTATTCTCAAGATATGTGTTTATTCACTATCATTCACGAGAAAGTGGCTGGTAACCGGGATGCCCAGTTCCATGCTCAAAAGTCAAATTAAATTTAATGAAACAAAACTCCCCTAGGATTGTTGTTTGTATGGACGGTACCCGTGGATTCGGCCCGCCGTGGAGTGTGATCGATTGGTGGAGGGGGAGTAAAAACTTTACTTTCCTATTTGGGAACCGCCTATAATGTATTTAACATGGAAGATATTGAGATCTCTTAGTTGTTACATTGACAATGAAAGCATACCACCCAAAATTTTGATTCAACCCTGTTTTAAAAGCTCAAGCTCTCGCACCTCTGCAAATCAATGCTTCCCTCTGCGAAGGGCCTGCCTATTTTACTTTACTATCGAGTCATCCTCTTCTTATAAAAAAGCATCAACTACTGAGAGCATAATTGTCATTCTGAGTGTAATGTGCATTGTCCCAAAGTACCACATTGTCTTCTGCATGACTGTGATATTACTCATTCTGAAATATTTATTTCTAGTCTCCTTTAAGACTCCGGAGGAGCGTGTGCATTTATGTTTTGCTTCACTCATGGGGGATAGCGAGATACCACTCTAGTATGTCCAAGTCATGTGCGTTGTGATCTCGTCACGATTTTCAGTTGCATATTATTCAATTTAGTTGTTTGAAACTCTTCACATGATTGAAGGATTGCTTCGTGCATTGTCTTTGTAGCATTGCTTCAATACTTGTTGGACTTGTTCGTAGTGCATGCTTATATACATCTAATGAAGCAAAAGAGTTTGTCAAAGTTTTCTTTGTCACGTCCAGTTCGTTGAACCGAATTGCTTGAGGACAAGAAATATGCTAAGCTTGGGGGAGTTGATACGTCTCAAACCTATCGAATTTTCCAAACACTTTTGCTATTGTTTTGGCATCGTTCTTGCATGATTTGAACGAAACTAACCCGGACTGACGCTGTTTTCAACAGAGTTGCGTGTATGGTTTTCTTGTGTGCAGGAAAATGGATTTTTAGGTGTCCCAAAAAATTCCGATAAAAATAGAGAAAATACACGCACCGGGAGGAACCCTTGACAGAAGATAGGCCAGAGGGGGGCCACGAGGACTCCAGGTGACCTGGTGGTGCGGCCTGCCCCCTGGCCGTGTAGGGAGGCCGCCTGGGTGGGCCCCACCTCCTCTGGTGCCCTACCTTGGCTCCTATTTTTACCCAAGACAGAGAAATTCTAGAACAAAAGTCGTTTTGCCAGTTCTCGACGCGGAGCCGCCGCCACCCTCAGTTCTTTTCTAGGAGAGCTAATCTGGAGGCTGCTTTTGCCTCCGGAGAGGGGAAATCATCGCCATCGTCATGACCATCGCTACTACATCACCCTTTCATGGCTTCCCTTTCCTGTGTGAGTAATTCCCTGTTGTAGGTGAAGGGGATGGTAGGGATTGGATGAGTTAGATCTGTAATAGTTCCTCAGGTTGTTGGGGGCATGTTGCCTATCATCTACTATGGTGTTTATCATCTTTGCTACTACTTGTTACTCTTAATGCTTGTCACTTTGGTCCTGAGTGCCATGATTTCAGATCTGAATACCTTATGTTTTCATGAATATATTTGTGTTCTAGATCCTATCTATGAGTAGTATGCACCTATTATAGTCCGGAACCGACGATCCCAATGGTGACAGCTTGGGACACCAAAGGGGATGTACTATAATTTGAGGATTCCATGTATCCATTGATTGTTAATGTTTTATTCCGGTGCTCTTTGACAGGAGCACCTTAATCTCCATAAGTTCCTTTTGGCCCCGTTGGTAGCGGGATGGTAGGACAAAATATGTTGTGCAAGTTCTTATTGCAAGCACACATGACTATCTTGGGATACATGCCTAATGTTTGATATTTGCCTAGATGATCATTACTTTTCTGTGTGCCTTGCCCCAAGTTAAATACATGATATCTCTCATCCATGACCAACCATCCATCTCCCTAGCCTACAGTGTTTTAATCCTGCTGGTTACAAGTAGCTTTACTTTTGTTGTTTTACTTTCCTTGCTTTGCCACTATTATTTCCATTGCCATCATCACTTCCATATCACCGTTGCTACTAATATTTCATTGCCAAGCAAGTATCTTTCAGGTGCAATTGAATTGACAACTCAACTGATAAAGCTTATAAATATTCTTTGGCTCCCCTTGTGTCGATTCAATAAATTGGGCTATCTTACCCGCGAAGACTGTTGCGATCCCCTACACTTGTGGGTTATCACGAGGTCCACTCATACCTGGTAGATATGCTTATTATGTGTCAGAAGGAGCGGACTCTCTCCTCTGGACCTCTCGATATCTCCCACGTCATGTGGAGCGAGCTTCACTCTGCAGTCTTCAACTGTAAGGTCCCAATCTACGACCCCTACCCGTTTTACCTAATCAAGATGCAGTGGGCTAAGGCCTTTCCAACTATTGAGTTACATGATCCTATGTGAATTCGCTATGAGCCGATCAAGCTAAGACAGAAGAACAAATGGGCCAACACCACAACTACGCGTGGTGCTTCCACCAGGGATTCTAATGAGGATGAGGCTGCTGCTGAGGATGAGGCCGTTCCAGAGTCACGTGTGCCTTCCTCTGCCGAGCCATCATGGGCCAAGAAGCTCACAGACAGGATGAAGACCTTATTTTGCATGCAGGCGAAGGGGTAGTACATGACGCATGTCACTCAGAAGGAGAGTCGTCAGCGCGACAAGCTGATTGTGAGGAAGCTCAACGTGCACATCTCCAGTGGGTCTGAGCGAGACATCACCCCTGAGGCTGAGTGGATGAAAAGAACAATCTGCATTGGGCTGCGTCTGACTAGGACTCTGAGGAGGAGACCGAAGACGAGATAGATGAGGAGTATGTTCAGGAGTCTGATGGTTGAGTTCTCTCCAGTTCAAGCTACCACCTGTGTCGTAGGTGTCCTCTCTGCCTTTTTGGCGTCCCGATGAAAAAGGGGGAGATAGTGTAGGATTTGCGAGTTTTCTCGTTTTCGATCTCGTGGTTGTTGTATTATTTGAACTTTAGTTGCTTCGCTGGTTGTCTTTTCTTTATGGGTGAAACTATGAGACTTCATACTTTATCATATGATGTGAGACATATGCTATCTCTTCCCTATCTTTTATCTCATTACTATCTAGTTTATTTGTAGCTTGTGAGTCTTATTATCTTGTGCCCTTATCTTCATGCTCACATGCTATGCCTTGCTCCCATGCATAATGTTTATTTTATTATGTTGCAAGGATTGACTCATCTATAAAATCTAGGGGGAGTGCTTTTCTTTGGTTGTGTGTAGGTATGCACACATCCATGGGGAGCATCTCTCTAGTTTGTAGATTTTGGGTTTGCATATGCTTTCTCTATATCCTTTTTTGTGCAAATCCTGTATTGTCATCAATCCACCAAAAAGGGGGAGATTGTTAGGGCATATTTCTCCCAAGTAGTTTTAGTGATTGATGACAATGACTGTGCGGACTAATCGTGTGCATTGAGCATTTCAGATAATTATGTCTAGGCACAAGACGATTCGATGCCCCTCGGTGTCTCTCGAAGACGGTTGCTTTCTACATTTCTGTTTGGTGGATTTGAGTCGTAGGAAAGCCGTACTATTAAGATGGGGTCCGCGTCGGAAAGGTTTGGGTGGAATCATCACGCACACATTTATAGTTCACCACCTTTCCCTTGCTACAATGGAGCTACAACCTTGTCTTTCATGCATATGCAAAAGGACTACCGCTGGCACAACTGTAGTACCGCTCTAGGAGCGGTAGTAATTTTTTACTACCGCTCCATGGGCGGTACTACCACCCTTGGGGAGATAGTAGTTATTTACTACCTCTCCATCAGACTTTTTGCGCATCCTTTCCCCCCACAGTAGTAGGCACGGTAGTATTTTCTTACTACCGTGGTTGGTGAGCTGCTAGGCGGTAGTACCGCTCTTAGGAGCGGTAGTACCGCTCCTAGAAGTGGTAGTACCGCTCCTAGAGCGGTAGTACTGCCTGGCTATTGCAGTTGGTGGGGGGTAACCGTTGGATTGCCCCCCACTATATATAGATGTCTTCTTCCTTGAGAAGCTCACCTCTTACCTCCTCAAGATCTATTGCTTCTCCAAAAGCTTATTCTTGCCCGATCTCTCTCCCTAGCCAATCAAACTTGTTGATTTCCTAGGGATTGCTTGAGAGGGCCTTGATCTACACTTCCACCAAGAGATATTTGATTCCCCCACTAATCGCTTGCGGATCTTGTTACTCTTGGGTGTTTGAGCACCCTAGATGGTTGAGGTTACCTCAGAGCCACATTCCATTGTGGTGAAGCTTTGTGGTCTTGTTGGGAGCCTCCAAACTTTGTGTGGAGATAGCCCCAACCTAGTTTGTAAAGGTCCGATCGCCGCCTTCTAGGGCACCAATAGTGGAATCACGACATCTCGCATTGTGTGAGGGCGTGAGGATAATACGGTGGCCCTAGTGGCTTCTTGGGGATCATTGTGCCTCCACACCGCTCCAACGGAGACGTACTTCCTGTCATCGGTTCCACTTGCGGTTATCTCTTACCTTTACTTCGTACTTATTATTGTTGTGGTGTATTCCTTACTTGTGCTTGTTATCCTTGTGGTTAGCATCATATAGGTTGCTCAACTAGTTGTTCACGTAGAGAACCTTGTGTTGATAACGCTAATTTGATAAGACAAGCTAAAAATTGGTAGTTGCCTATTCACCCCCCTCTAGTCAACCGTATCGATACTTTCACACTCTCCCACAAAAGTTCTCTATCTAGAAGCCTAAACATCAAAATTGGTGTAACCAAGTTTTTCCATTCGACAATACCAATATTCCACCAGACAGAACCTTTGCCAAACCCTATAATATCGGTACCACCAATATTCCATACAGTGCCACCGAAAACCAGTGACCACATTTTTAGTATGTCATTTTCAAGAATCAGAAATTCCGAGTCTTGGAATCGGTCTCATCGATATTTGGAAACATCCCTAGGTCATCATATCGGTACCACCGGGTTTCCTATATCGGTCTCACTAAGAATTCGAAAGTTGCCACCTTTTGTGCAAATCGGTGTCATAGATATTCACTTCGGTTTCACCAAGTTTGGCAATAATGTTGTAATGGTTGGTTTTTGGATATGCCTATATATACCCATCCACCACCTCTCATTCATAGAGGAAGCACTCAGAACACACACACACTTTCCATATCCATTTTTCCGAGAGAGAGCCACCTACTCATGTGTTGAGATCAATATATTCCAATCCATCCATTTGAAACTTGATCTCGAGCCTCCCCAAGTTGCTTTCCACCCAATCATTCTCTTCTACCCATGCCAAATCTATGAGAGAGTGACTGAATGTTGACGAGACTATCTTTTGAAGCACAAGAGCAAGTAGTTCATCGTAGTATCACATCTATTACCTTTTGGAGGGTGCTGCCTCCTAGATTGGTTAGGTGTCGCTTGGGAGTCTCCTACTTCGTGTTGTGGAGTTGAACTAAGAAGTTTGTAGAGGCAAGGAGATCGCCTACTTCATGAAGATCTACCCCGAGTGAGGCTAGTACTTCGTGGATGTAAGCCATGATGGAATAGACGAGGTTGCTTTTCCGTGGAACCTCCATGGGTTGAGCCCTCCGTGAACTCGTGCAGTTGTTACCCTCCGTGGGTTGAAGTCTCCATCAACGTGGACGTATGTCAGCACCACCTATCGGAACCACGCCAAAAATCACCGTGTCCATTGATGACCCACAAGTATAGGGGATCTATCGTAGTCCTTTCGATAAGTAAGAATGTCGAACCCAACGAGGAGCAGAAGGATCTGACAAGTAGTTTTCAGCAAGGTAATATCTGCAAGCACTGAGATTATCGGTAACAAGTAGTTGTGTGGTGAGATGATTCGTAGCAAGTAGCAAGTAACAAAACTAACAACGGTGCAGCAAAGTGTCCCATCCCTTTTGTAGCAAGGGACAAGCCTGGACAAGGTCTTATAGGAGGAAAAACGCTCCCGAGGACACACGGGAATTTCTGTCATGCTAGTTTTCATCATGTTCATATGATTCGCGTTCGTTACTTTGATAGTTTGATATGTGGGTGGACCGGTGCTTGGGTACTTCCCTTACTTGTACAAGCATCCCACTTATGATTAACCCCTCTCGCAAGCATCCACAACTATGATAGAAGAATTAAGACAAAGTCTAACCATAGCATTAAACTAGTGGATCCAAATCAGCCCCTTACGAAACAACGCATAAACTAGGGTTTAAGCTTCTATCACTCTAGCAACACATCATCTACTTACTACTTCCCAATGCCTTCCTCTAGGCCCAAATAATGGTGAAGTGTTATGTGTCGACGTTCACATAACACCACTAGAGGAAAAACAACATACAACACATCAAAATATCGAACGAATACCAAATTCACATGATTACTATTAGCATTACTTATCCCATGTCCTCAGGAACAAAAGTAACTACTCACAAAGCATAATCATATTCATGACCATAGAGGTAATGAGTAGCATCAAAGATCTGAACATAAACTCTTCCACCGGGCAATCAAACTAGCATCAACTACAAGGAGTAATTAACACTACTAGCAACCTTAGAAGTACCAATCGGAGTCGTGAGATGGAGATTGGTTACAAGTGATGAACTAGGGTTGGGATATGAGATGGTGCTGATGAAGATGTTGATGGTGACGAGTCCCCTCCGATGAGAGGAGTGTTGGTGATGACGATGGCGACGATTTCCCCCTCCGGGAGGGAAGTTTCCCCGGCAGGATCGTCCTGCCGGAGCTCTAGATTTGTTCTGCTCAAGTTCCGCCTCGTGGCGGCGGCGAATCCTCTAAAAAGCCTCCTCCTAATTCTTTTGGAATGAATCCCTTCATATAGCAAAAGATGAGCGCCGGAGGGGCAACAGGGGGCCCACAAGCCCCCCAGGCCCGGCCAGGGGGGTAGGCCAGGCCTGGCAGGCTTGTGGCCTCCTGGTGACGCCCCTCTCGTACTTCTTCCGCCGAGTATTTTTCATAAAATCCAAAATAATTCCCCGTTGATTTTCACGGCTTTTGGAGTTGCGCAGAATAGGTATCTCAAACTTGCTCCCTTTTCAGACCAGAATTCCAGCTGTCGACATTCTCCCTCTTCATGTAAACCTTATAAAATAAGAGAGAAAAGGCATATGTATTGTACCGTGAAGTGAAATAACAACCCAAAAAGCGATAAATATCAACATGAAAGCCTGATGCAAAATGGACGTATCAACTCCCCAAAGCTTAGACCTCGCTTGTCCTCAAGCGAAAGCCTAGATCAATAAACATGACCACATGTTTAGGAAGAGAGGTGTTGACAAAACAAGATACGAACATGCATGCATCATGATCATGATCAGAACAGCAATACCAACATATAATCTGTCATGCCAAAGTGACAAATCCTTCACAAAGTAAAGCATGGATCAAGAACCTTACCGAGAATTAACAACCGATAACCTTTAGTCACTGAAGCAATTGCAATTTATCACAACATCAGGAAGAGTCAAATAAGAGCTTGTAAAGCAAATCCACATACTCAATCATCCTTTCGTTCTCTACAATTGCTACAATTCACGTCGTACTCATGAGATCAAAGTTTTAGCTGGACACAGAGAAAGATAGGGGCTTATAATTTCACCTCCCAACCATTTACCTCAAGGGTAATGTCAACAATAATAATTCATGAATACTTACTTCCAAGTTGACATGTGAATATATATCTTTCCCTAGCATATGACGTTAGCCAAGATAAAGGCGAAATAAGGAATTGGTGAAGATCACCATGACTCTTTCAAGGGCAAAAAGTAAAGGTACAAGTTAGTCCCTTCGCATAGGGAAGCAGAGGTTGTCATGCGCTTTTGAGGTTTGGATGCGTGTCCTCTTAGTGCGGAGGAACGTCACTTTATATTGCCTCGTGTGATAAATAACTTTATTATGCAGTATGTCGCTTTTATGTCTTCCTCATCACAGGTTCGTACAAAGCTTATTTTCCACACACTAATAGATCATACATATTTAGGGAGCAATTTTTTTATTGCTTGCACCGATGACAACTTACTTGAGGGATCTTATTCAATCCATAGGTAGGTATGGTGGACTCTCATGGCAAAACTGGGTTGAAGGTTTATGGATGCACTAGTAGTATCTCTACTTGGTGAGGGAGTTTTGGCTAACATGAGGTGGAAGCAATCGTCACATGCTAAGGGATCTCTAATCATATAACATTGTTCGGAACCAAGCAAACACAATTCATTATATTGTCTTCCTTGTCCAACATCTACTTCTAAGCATGTAATAGTTTATTGAGTGTTCACAATCATAGATGGTGTCAAAGATGATATATTTATATGTGAATCTCTCCTTCTTTATCACTTCCTATTAATTGCAACAATGATCAATGTCTACATTCATCTACCCTCAACCAGTTTCAATCATCATTCTTTTTATATGCGAAGCCATCACTTCCCATAAGATCACTACATGATCTTTCATGATTTTGTTCTTTCTCAATCTTTTGATCATGGCAAGAGGCAAAGCCCTTCAACTAAGACACTCTTTATTATATGGCTCACGAGCTCGAATATATCGGGGGGGGGTGACACAAAGCAAAACTTAAGCCTACAACACTAAGACCTTTATTCTCCTAGAGAAAGAGAAAACTGAAAAGGAACAAACTAAAACAAAGGTAAAGGCAAAAGATGTGATGGTGATACGATACCGGGGCAACTCTCTCGAGCTTGGCACAAGCCAAGGGGATTGCCTGTACCCGTGCTTAGTTGTCTTCCTTTGGAGGTGATGGTGGTGGAGTTGTTGCAACAAGGGTTTGATCCTCCGTCTTCCAAGGCATAGGTGCTCCATCATGGAAAGATGAACGAGTCTCCGGAATCCTCAAATCTGCAGCCAACTGTATTGATTTAAATCTATACTCATACTCACAGTTTTGGTTCTGCATGTCCTAGATCTAGGCTTGGAGGCGATAATCCTGTCGTAGAGCCTGGAGAGGTCCTTCCCAATGTCATTGGCATCAATCTTGTGCTTGTTGGTGAACTCCGTGATCATCATGTGGTTGGCGTTGAGTCCACGCTCCACCATCCCTTGGCACTTGAAGACCTCTTGCTCCATTGCTTCGAGCCTCGCCTCCACGCTTCCGGTCTTCTTGGGTCCCTCAACATCACGGATGTGCAACATCCCCTCACACATCTCAATAGATTGAGGGTGTTGCAGCACTCCCACGAGGTAGGGATTAATGACCTTCTCGAATATCTTGTCCTTCGGAGCTTTTGGGGACTCATAGCGATCAAGATCTGCAGCAGAAACAAGCTCGAAACAAAAACAGAAGAAATTTGCGTGATACGGGGGTGAGACCTTTCGGGAGAATATATAATGATTTTTTCCAGACCAGAAGGAGTACTCCGCACGAAAATGGAGTCCGGGAGGTGCATGAGGTGGACACAAGCCACCCAGGCCCGGCCAGGGGAGTACTTCAAATTTTTCTATTTTTTCAAATATTCCAAAACGGAGGAAAATTGCTACGAGAAAAGTTTTGGAGTCGGTTTTCTTACTGAATCACACACCTCTTCGCTTTCGGAGTCTGAAACAGGCTGATAAATATCCCTTATGTACTCCTCCGAAGTTATGGTATTGATAATATTGCTTTCAACATTTATGGGAGTACCTGAGATATAATGCTTGATTCTCTGCCCATTTACAACTCTCAGACAATTACCTTCCGTGTTGTTGATCTTGATAGCACCGGAACGATATACTTCCTCAACAATATAGGGACTTTCCCATTTAGAGAGAAGCTTGCCTGCAATGAATCTTAAACAAGAATTATATAGCAAGACATAATCACCTACATTGAACTCACATTTTTGTATCCTCTTATCATGCCACCTCTTAACCCTTTCTTTGAACAACTTGGCATTTCCATATGCCTGAGTTCTCCATTCATCAAGCGAGCTAATGTCAAATAACCTCTTCTCACCAGCAAGTTTGAAATCAAAGTTGAGCTCTTTGATTGACCAATAAGCTTTATGCTCTAGCTCAAGAGGTAGATGACATGCTTTACCGTACACCATTTTGTACGGAGACATGCCCATGGGATTCTTATAGGCAGTTCTATAAGCCCACTGTGCACCATCGAGCTTCTTAGACCAATTCTTTCTAGACCTGTTGACAGTCTTTTGCAGAATCAGTTTAATCTCTCTATTTCTTAGCTCTACTTGACCACTGGACTGAGGGTGATAGGGAGACACAATTCTATGGTTGATATCGTACTTAGCAAGCGTTTTACGGAAAGCACCATGAATGAAATGTGAACCACCGTCGGTCATTAGATATCTAGGGACTCCAAATCTAGGGAAGATAACTTCCTTAAGCATCCTGATAGAGGTGTTGTGATCAGCACTACTAGTGGGGATAGCTTCTACCCACTTAGTGATGTAATCAAGAGCAACTAGGATATGAGTGTACCCATTGTATTTTGGAAAAGGTCCCATATAATCGAAGCTCCAAACTTCAAATGGTTCAATGACAAGTGAATAGTTCATAGGCATTTCCTCACGTTTGCCGATATTACCTATTCTTTGACATTCGTCACAAGACAAGACAAACTTACGGGCATCCTTGAAGAGAGTGGGCCAATAGAAACCTGATTGTAGTACCTTGTGTGCAGTTCTATATCCCTCATGGTGTCCTCCATAGGCCTTGGAGTGACACTTATGTAGAATCTTCCCCTGTTCATGTTCAGGTACACAACGTCTAATAACACCATCTACTCCTTCCTTATAAAGGTGAGGATCATCCCAAAAGTAATGTCTCAAGTCAAAGAAGAATTTCTTCTTTTGCTGGTATGTGAAACTAGGTGGTATAAATTTGGCAACGATATAGTTTGCATAATCAGCATACCACGGTGCACTACGTGAATCATTGATGATGTTCAATTGATCATCGGGCTAGCTATCATCAATAGGTTGTGGGTCATCAAGAACGTTCTCCAACCTAAACAAGTTATCTGCTACGGGGTTATCAGCACCCTTCCTCTCGACAACGTGCAAATCAAATTCTTGTAGCAAGAGAACCCATCTGATAAGTCTAGGTTTAGCGTCTTTCTTCTCCATGAGGTACTTAATAGCAGCGCGACCAATGTGAATAGTGACTTTGGAATCAACTATGTAAGACCTGAACTTTTCACATGCAAACACGACTGCTAAAAATTCCTTTTCCGTAGTAGCATAGTTTCTTTGGGCACTGTCTAGAGTTTTACTAGCATAGTGAATAACATTCAACTTCTTATCAACTCTTTGCCCTAGGACAACACCAACAACATAATCACTAGCATCACACATGATTTCAAAAGGTAAGTTCCAATCAGGTGGTTGAACAATAGGTGCAGTTATCAAGGCCTTCTTAAGTATTTCCAAGGCTTCCTCACAATCATCGTCAAAAAGAAAAGGAATATCCTTTTGCAAGAGATTGGTAAGAGGCCTATAAATCTTAGAGAAGTCTTTAATGAACCGTCTATAGAAACCAGCATGACCAAGGAAACTTCTTATACCTTTGATATCTGTGGGGTATGGCATTTTCTCAGTTTCATCAACCTTAGCCTTATCGACTTCAATAACTCTTTCAGAAATTTTATGTCCTAAGACGATGCCTTCATTAACCATAAAGTGGCACTTCTCCCAATTCAAGACAAGATTGGTGTCTTTACATCTCTGCAAGACTCGATCAAGGTTGCTGAGGCAATCATCAAAAGAAGACCCGTAAACGGAGAAGTCATCCATGAAAACCTCAACAATCTTTTCACAAAAGTCAGAAAATATAGCCATCATACATCTTTGAAAGGTGGCAGGTGCATTACATAAGACAAAAGGCATACATCTATAAGCAAAGGTACCGAAATGGCAGGTGAAAGTGGTTTTCTCTTGATCAGATTGTGCAACTGGTATTTGGGAGAAACCAGAATGACCGTCTAGAAAGCAGAAGTGTGTGTGTTTAGACAGTCTTTCTAGCATTTGGTCGATAAAAGGCAAAGGGTAATGATCTTTCCTAGTGGCTTTATTCAATTTTCTAAAATCGATCACCATCCTATAGCTAGTAATAATCCTCTGTGGGATCAATTCATCCTTATCATTGGGACAACGGTAATGCATCCCTTCTTAGGGACGCAATGCACCGGACTCACCCAATCACTATGAGCAACAGGATAGATAATACCTGCCTCGAGGAGCTTTAGTATTTATTTTCTTACTATCTCTTTATCTTAGGATTTAATCTCCTTTGATGATCAACAACTGGTTTGGAATCAGGATCAGTTTTAATCTTGTGCTGGCATAGAGTGGGACTAATGCCCTTAAGATCATCAAGAGTCCAATAGCAGCACGGTGCTTCCTCAGAGTTTTTAGTAATTTCTTTTCTTCATGCTCTGAGAGGCTAGCACTAATTATGACATGATATATCTCTTTTTCATCAAGCTAAGCATACTTAAGAGTATCAGGCAACTGTTTAAGCTCGAACACAGGATCACCCTTTGGTGGGGGTGGATCCCCAAGCAGTTCAACAGGCAGATTATTCTTAAGGATAGGGTATTGTTCTAAGACAACTCTATCTATCTCATCCCTTTAATCCATATGCATATCATTTTCATGCTCAATCAAGTATTGCTCTAAGGGATCAGTAGGAGGAACGACAATAGAAGCTAAGGCAATAGTTTCATCCTTACTAGGCAACTCTTTTTCATGAGGTTGTCTACCAAACTTGGAGAAATTGAACTCGTGTGACACACCTTCAAAACCAACAGTGACAGTCTGCTTCTCACAGTCAATATGAGCATTGACTATATTGAGGAAGGGTCTGCCAAATATGATGGGACAAAAGCTATCTTGGGTGGTAGCAAGAATGAGGAAATCAGCAGGATACTTCGTTTTACCACACAAGACTTCAACATTCCTAACAATTCCCACATGGCAGATAGTATCTCTATTGGCAAGCTGAATAGTGACATAAATAGGCTCTATCTCAATAGGTGCAATATCATCTTTGATTTCATCATATAAGGATTGAGGTATTGCACTAACACTAGCACCCACGTCACATAAACCATGATAGCAATGATATCCTATCTTAACAGAAACAACAGGCGTGCCAACAAGAGGCCTATGTTTGTCTCTAGCGTGAGGTTTAGCAATTCTAGCAGCATCTTCACAGAAGTAAATATTATGTAACATCGTCAGACAGAAGATCTTTGATAATAGCAATGCTAGGTTCAACTCTAATTTTCTCAGGGGGTGTAGGTGTTCTAATGTAGCCTCTATGTATCACAGTTGAAGCTTTAGAATAATCCTTTATCTTAACAGGGAAAGGCGGTTTCTCAATGTAAGCACTGGGAACAACATGATCATTATAGGCAATGACTCTCTCTTCAACTGGATTGGGTTTAACTACGTTGACTTCTAAAGGAGGATGATATTTAAACCACTTCTCTTTGGGGAGATCAATATGAGCAGCAAATGATTCACACAATGAAGCTACTATCTCAGAGTCAAGTCCATACTTAGCGCTAAAGTCACAAAAATTATTTGTTTCAACAAAGGATTTAACACAATCAAACTGGAAATTCATACCTGACTCCTTACCTTCTTCAAGTTTGCAATCTTCAGAGTTGCGTTTAATTCTCCCCAGTGAATTCCATTTGAAGTCAATATCTCTCTTCATAAAAGAACCGGTACAAGAAGTGTCAAGCATGGTGCGATCATCATGAGAAAGCCGAGCATAGAAGTTCTGAATGATAATTTCTCTCGAGAGCTCATGGTTGGGGCATGAATATAACATTGATTTAAGCCTCCCCCAAGCTTGAGCGATGCTTTCTCTATCACGAGGCCAAAAATTATAAATATAATTCCGATCACGATGTACTAAATGCATAGGATAAAACTTTTGATGAAATTCCAATTTCAACCGATTGTAGTTGCATGATCCAGTATCATCACATAGCCTATACCATGTCAACGCCTTATCCTTCAAAGATAAAGGAAAGACCTTCTTCTTGACCTCATCCTTGGGCAAACCTGCAAGCTTAAATAAACCACAAACTTCATCTACATAGATTAGATGCAAGTCTGGATGTGATGTTCCATCTCGTGTAAAAGGATTAGCCAGCGGTTTCTCAAGCATACCCGAAGGAAATTCAAAGCAAATATTTTCAGTAGGTGCAGCAGGTTGAGGAGCAACTATTTGTGCTTCCGTTCGAGGTGAAGATACCCCGAACAAGCCCCTCAAAGGATTAGTTTCCATAGTGACAAGTGACAATAAATTTCAGCACACTATATGAATGTTTCCTTACCAAGTTCCACTTACCAAAGGCGCTTCACTCCCCGACAATGGCGCCAGAAAAGAGTCTTGATGACCCACAAGTAGAGGGCATATATCATAGTCCTTTCGATAAGTAAGAGTGTCGAACCCAGCGAGGAGCAGAAGGATCTGACAAGTGGTTTTCAACAAGGTAATATCTGCAAGCACTGAAATTATCGGTAACAAGTAGTTGTGTGGTGAGATGATTCATAGCAAGTAGCAAGTAACAAAAGTAACAACGGTGCAGCAAAGTGGCCCAATCCCTTTTGTAGCAAGGGACAAGCCTGGACAAAGTCTTATAGGAGGAAAAACGCTCCCGAGGACACACGGGAATTTCTGTCATGCTAGTTTTCATCATGTTCATATGATTCGCGTTCGTTACTTTGATAGTTTGATATGTGGCTGGACCGGTGCTTGGGTACTGCCCTTACTTGGACAAGCATCCCACTTATGATTAACCCCTCTCGCAAGCATCCGCAACTACGAAAAGAAGAATTAAGACAAAGTATAAGCATAGCATTAAACTAGTGGATCCAAATCAACCCCTTACGAAGCAACGCATAAACTAGGGTTTAAGCTTCTGTCACTCTAGCAACCCATCATCTACTTACTACTTCCCAATGCCTTCCTCTAGGCTCAAATAATGGTGAAGTGTTATGTAGTCGACGTTCACATAACACCACTAGAGGAAAAACAACATACACCACATCAAAATATCGAACGAATACCAAATTCACATGACTACTATTAGCATGACTTATCCCATGTCCTCAGAAACAAAAGTAACTACTCACAAAGCATAATCATATTCATGACCAGAGAGGTAATGAGTAGCATCAAAGATCTGAACATAAACTCTTCCACCAAGTAACCAACTAGCATCAACTACAAGGAGTAATTAACACTACTAGCAACCTTACAAGTACCAATCGGAGTCGTGAGACGGAGATTGGTTACAAGTGATGAACTAGGGTTTGGAGATGAGATGATGCTGATGAAGATGTTGATGGTGACGAGTCCCCTCCGATGAGAGGAGTGTTGGTGATGACGATGGCGACGATTTCCCCCTCTGGGAGGGAAGTTTCCCCGGCAGGATCGTCCTGCCGGAGCTCTAGATTGGTTCTGCTCAAGTTCCGCCTCGTGGCGGCGGCGAATCCTCCGAAAAGCCTCCTCTTGTATTTTTTTGGAAAGAAACCCTTCATATAGCAAAAGATGAGCGCCGGAGGGGCAACAGGGGGCCCACAAGCCCCCCAGGCCCGGCCAGGGGGGTAGGCCGGGCCTGGCAGGCTTGTGGCCTCCTAGTGACGCCCCTGTGGTACTTCTTCCGCCCAATATTTTTCATAAAATCCAAAATAATTCCCCGTTGATTTTCACGACTTTTGGAGTTGCGCAGAATAGGTATCTCAAACTTGCTCCCTTTTTAGACCAGAATTCCGGCTGCCGGCATTCTTCCTCTTCATGTAAACCTTATAAAATAAGAGATAAAAGGCATAAGTATGGTACCGTGAAGTGAAATAACATCCCAAAAAGCGATAAATATCAACATGAAAGCATGATGCAAAATGGACGTATCATCCATCTTTGCGTTTGATCTTCCTCAACTCTTGATGAGGACATGGCTACCTTGGATACGACCAAAAATATTTCATATTTGCATATTTGTGGGGTGATTTCTAAAAATAATTATGCGATAATTTATTTATGTTATCCATAACAAAAATACTTCACCTATTTTTATTCCATGCCTAAATGCAGAATTGTCGAACGCTTGCACGAACCACATGTGAAGGTAAAGGAATAGGAATAGGTGTTGTTCAACAAGTCTTCTCAAATCAAAGGAAATGATTATGTGCTGTTCAAGAAGTTCTCTCACGTCACTTTTAGCCCAAGAGAAGATAAAGTCCAAGTCTCTCATGTTCTGGACTCAGATTCGGAATGAACAGACATACCTGTCTCAAAATGTCAATAACGTTTTCATACAAACTCCAATTGGGTGATTCTTTTTTGTTGTAAAGTAGAGTTTATGTACGTTCCAGCCCAATTGGAATCACCTTAAAATTCGTTCGGAGCATGGAGATATTGACGAAACAATCTGACGTTGCACCAGAATCCGAGTCAAACTACAAGTCCAAAGGTGTTACATCACCTCCACTTGGGCCCATAGGCCTTGTACGACCTAGGGTTAGTTTTAGGCTGCCTTGGTACATCCTCCCACCTCCTTGGCTGAGATCCCTTGCTCCTATATAAGTAGATCAACCTAGTAGCTTTTTGCTTGCGAGTTGTTTAGTTAAAAGTTAGCCATTGCAACTTCATGTACTTCGTTTGTGTCCCACGACCAGAGCAAGACCGCTTTTGGATCCCCATCCTCATCAGTACTTCATATATATATATATATATATATATATATATATATATATATATATATATATATATCCACAATATTCAGATTGCTTTTATCATATTCTTTCTTGTTCTTCGATTGCTTGCAGGAAGAGACCTTCGTGGTCAGGTTGATCGAGCTCCAGCATGGTCGACAACCTCTTGGAGTTGGTTTAGTGATTGCTAAGGTGCAACATCGTGCACGTTTGTAGTCGGATCGTCAAAGTCGTCTCCACCAAATCAATAGCCACCATCTCATGAAAGATCGGGACCCTCGCCTCTATCAACTCGACTCCTTACTTTACATGTGCAATGTCATTACTTTATGCTGCCATATATGTTGACTAGAATGTATAGGGTGCACTAGAGTTGTTAGAATTGCTAAAATCCGCCAACAATTAAGTTTGGGAAAAGACTAGGTTTTAATTTTTGCAAGTAGTCTATTCACCCCCACTAGGCACCCCTTCTAGTGATCCCATAATTGGTATCAGAGCTTTGGTCTCCATAGCATTGGTTTAATCACCATTAGAGAAAGATCGATGTGTCTAGTTTGAGGAATCTTAGAGTGTTTGTTCTAAATAGGGTGCACTATAGTCAATGGAAAGGTAAAATGCTTGATATATTTGATGAATTCTATTTGAGCAAATATGTTGAAAATCCCTATGTGCCTCCCATTGATGCCTTACATCCTTCTCATCATGAATTTAATATGCTTGGCAATCTTAAAATTGTTAATCTCATCATTAGAGGACAACCAAAAATGTGCTTAATGAAATGAAGAATTTTGATCGTGCTTATACTTTGTGGAAAGATTTGGAGAAAGGATATCCCGATTACTCCTTGAAAAATCTTGATGTCATTTTCCAAAAATCTATTGTCTTTCACAACATGAAGCCCAATGATCCTAACTTTGATAATTGTCTATTTGAGCTTTGTGACCTCATGCATGCTAAATGAGATATCATTACCATCAATAACATCATTGTTGAAGTCATTTACATTCATAAACTTGAACATTGTGATGGTCAAAATTCTAATGAATCTTTTGATTCTTATGAGGAGAATATTCCATTCGACAACGACAATGTGGAGCATGGCTACTACGATGATGATGAGAAGTTTGACATCGAATATTAGAAGACCACGAGGAGCCTAAGTCTTATGGAAAACCTTGGAGATTACATGGCCGAAGGAAAGGAGTGGATACTCGATAGTGGATGCAACAAGCACATGACCGGAGATAAAGACACGTTCCATGAAATCACACCAAACCGTGGACCACGAAGGTATGTGACCTTTTGTAACGCCCAAGATGTGGTCCTATCCTTATTTTGGCGCGAGGGCCCCGACAGGGATAGAAATGCATCTCGTCGTTTTGCAAGAATGGATATCGTTACAAGTACATGTACTAAAAAGATGAGTATAAGGAATTGGCTTACACTCGCCACAAGCTACATCAATATCACATCAATACAACATTATACAACCATCATGAAGAAGAGTAGGGTTCGACTACGGACGAAAAGAAACGATAAAAGAACGATGTCCACCCTTGCTATCCCACGCTGCCAGCCTGGAGCCCATCCTAGATCGATGATGATGAAGAAGAAGAAACTCCAAATAGCACAATCAGCGTGCTCACGTTCAAGTAACTCTTTACCTGTACCTGCAACTGGTGTTGTAGTAATCTCTGAGCCACATGGACTCAACAATCTCATTTCCAAAGCAATCAAGACTAGCAAAGCTTAATGGGTGAGGTATGGTTAAGTGGTGAGGCTGCAGCAAGCGACTAAGCGTTTATTTGAGGTGGCTAACTTACGAGTAAAAGAATAAGAGGGGGATGATCTACTCATAACGAAAGTGAACTAATAATGATAAAATGAATGATCCTGAACACCTACTTACGTCAGACATAACCCCACCGTGTCCTTGATCGGAGAAGGAGCTCACGAAAAAGACATTTATGGTTATGCACTTAGTTGGCAAGTTTTAATTAAGTTTACTTCAAGTTATCTAGAACTGGATATTAAACAAAGTTTCCATGTTGCCACATAATCACGGGCAACGCTTTCTGAAAGATTTAACTCTGCAGGAGTGCTCCAACTAGTCCATCACAAACTACCACACGCTGCGACGGAATGACCTCGATCAGGGAAACCCGTGATTTCCTCGGGTTTCTATTGGAAAAGCTCAACCTCAAGATAACACAAAGCATCCTCGGAATCCCTCGCACAAGACGCCCGAGAAAGGTAAAACAAGTCCAGCAAGGCCGCCCGACGTGTTGTCGATCCCGATAGGAGCTGCGTACCACGTTATTAGGACACGACGGATGAGCTACCCATACAATGGCCTGATAGAAATATCCCGAGTTGCCCCGGGTTGGCCCCGCACAGTGCTCTATTTTGGGCCAGCACTGGCCCTCCCTGTATTATGTTGAATTACTCCTCAGGTTCATGATGCCCTATGTTTTCAGTATTAACAGAATTACTTTCTTGGGGAAATATAGTACCAATGTTGGGCCTTGCGAGACGATCTTATCCCAAAACAAAAGTCAATGGGGTCCCCCTAACAACCTCAAGCATGTTAAGACCGCTCGTTTATGGAACATAACACCGGTAGCCGAAACTAAGGCGACAAAGGTGGAACAAAACACGAGGCTAGAAGGCCAAGCCTTCCACCTTTTACCAAGTATATAGGTGCATTAAATTAATTAGCAATAATATGGTGATATAACTCGGTACCCATGTTTGCACATGGAAGCAACCGCATGTGCAACTAGCAACGCTAACAAAAGGCTGAGCAAGCGGTAACATAGCCAAACAAAGTTTTCCTAGGTAGTGGAAATATTGGAGGATTTTATGGCATTGTCGGGAGGCTGATATTTAACAGGTGGTAGGCAGTGAGACATAACGATAGAAATGAAACAACTAGCAAGGCAATGATAGTAATGGTATCTTTGGAAATGATCATCTTTCCTGTAATCCCGCTTGAAGAAGAACGACTTCGTGAAGCACACGAACCGACGTTGTCGAACGGATCCTCACATTCGGACACGCTTGCGGAACTCTATAGACACGAAGCAAACCGGAAACAAGAAGCAACACATGATATTCACCACGACACATGCAAGATATGATGCACAACCTAATATGATGCATGTCCATTTCAATTTTGCAAGGCATGGCATGGCAATTCACACAATCAAACACTACACATTAAGTGAAGCTCAATATGCAATGAGTTGCATATTGATGAAACTCCACATTTAATTATTTAGTTTTCTCCCAATTATTTACACGACAATATTAAGTGTTGTTAAACATGGCAATGGGTGAAGCACAAATAATCTACCTATCTAGGCATTTTAAATGATGCCGAAAACGACATATAGCGTCTCCGAAGTGACCCCACGCGTTAACTTTCAAATCTGTCCAGATCTGTCCTAACCACATTTTATGTTTGTTAAACGGCAAAACAAAGTGGTTCACATGATTCTACTCGTCGTTCTAGTCCATTTACATATATGGCTCATCTCCAACGAAGCTACGATTAATTAACTACAAACTAAACCGTTTCTAACACGTCGACACGCAAACCAATGCAAACAACATGGCTAACAGTTTTAAATATGCATGAGATCTAGAAAATGTTAATTTCCACGAAATTATAATCACTTTACATATATAGTTTGTCGCGATCCTACGCACGGTTTAAAAACTACGGGCGTTTGAAAATATGATTTTTTTCGTGAAATCCCTGGTAATTGAATAAACACAAGACGTTAAAAAAACACTACCGGGCCGAATTTGTAGCTAGTGGGCCAACAAGGGTGAGTGCAATACACTAATAAGCGCACACGACACTAGATAGGGGCGGGGCGCTCATCTGCGTGGCCCTGGGCCGAAGTGCTGGTTGGAGGGGAGGGCAGCTGGGCCGGCACGCTGCATGGGCCGCAGCGAGGCGAGGCGTTGGTGCGTCATTCTCCTCCTTCCCTCTCCCGAGCTGAACTAAGGTGCGATGGCTGAGAGGATGGCCGGGAGACAAGGGATCCGACGAGGGCGACTCCGGGGCGGCCGAATCCGGTTGGAGGCGGCTTGTTGGCGACCCTCAACGCCGGCGGAGGCCCGATGCGGTGGCGAGGTGGGAGCTTGGCTCTGGTCCAGTAGGACCAGCGAGGACGGCCGGTTCAAGGCTGGATCCGGTCTGCTGGGCAATCTCGGGGTGCGGGGGCGGTGCAGGCCTAGCCGGTGGTCGCGAGCGGCGGCCGAACAACGAGCTTGGGGGGAACTTGGCAGGTTCGGGCGGAGAGCAACTGACTCGGGGGCTCCTGCTATCGATAACATGCTGGGGCACGAGGCCCGCGGGGGCTTCGGGAAAATGGCGCCGGGATACATGCATGTGGTCGTGTGAAGCTGCATGGGATCTCGGCTGCCGGACATATCCATAGGACACAAGGGAGTAGGTGGCTGTAGGTGGGATGAGATCCCGAGGAGGACGGAGTGTGGTTTGTGGCGCGATTGGGGAGGGGGAGAATTTTAGGATTAAGTCTAGGTTTAGGTCTAGGTGGTCTATGTATAGTCAAATAAACTAGGGCTAAGAAATCGGACGGTCGGAAAATCAGGTTAGGGAGTCCAATTAACAAACCGATGACGGTTTGCGGTATTACGGGGTTGATCCGGACCTAACGATTACGACCGCGGGGTTCGGGTCCAAGGGGGGAGTTTCCAGACTAGGTTGCGGGTAGGTCGGTGCACTGTGCAGAGGGCTTGGCGGAGATGAGAGGGAAAACGGGCACCCGGCAACAGAGTTTAAAACAACGAAAATCGTCCGACGAGATGATCCGCTACAGTGCCACTATAGGTTTAACGGTTGGGGTATCAAACAAACTCCGATTACGACAAAATTTGGCAGGCGGCTACCTACACTATATTAAGACTGCACACCAAGTTTCAACCCTGTCCAAGAATGTTTTATACCCACCTTTTAAAACAAGATTTATACGATGTCGCGGGCGCGTGCGTGTGTGGTTGGTCCCAAAGCAGTCAACGACGAAACAGAGAGAACTGACAACTAATAACGGATGCAAGTTTGAAAACTGGTAGCAACAGAGTGCCGATGCAATGAAGATGATGCACATGATGCGATGATGAATGCGATAGACAATCCAGTCGCACGACGGCAACTGAATAAGAGGGAAATCCTGTGGAGCGTCGGTCTCGGGCTGTCACAACTCTCCTACACTAACAAGAGATCTCGCCCCGAGATCTAAGAATGAAAGGGGAAGAGGAAGAGAAAGAGCAATAGGTAAAACTTAGTCACTTCTTTGACAAACGAGTGAACCCAATGAATCTTGAAGGTTGCAAAGAGATGAAGAATGACATGAGGAACAAGCAAGAATTCAAACAAAATTTCAGTGACACTTTGGTAGGAAATTGAGGACAAAATTTGACAAGATGGAAAGGTCTTGAGAAGATTCATAACTAACTAACTAAATTAAATAAGCAAGGAAAGAACATGATCTTGATAGAACAAGATGATAGACTGAAGAGAGCAACATCACAACAACTCCTGAACAAAAGAATAGAAACTAGGTCATTGAGAAGAAAGAATGAAGAAGAAAATGATAACTACTACCACAATTGAATTTGACAAGCAACCTTGCAAGAAGAATTGAACGGAGTTATTGGCAAACCAACAATGGAAAGAACAAACTTGTAGTGGACTTATGAAAACCATCTCAACAATTATGAGGTGAAAACCAGCCACTGACAGAAATAGAGATTGGGAGCAACAAGATAGGCAAAACTTCTTACACCAAGAGGAAACATCAAGAACTTGGATCAACGATAATCACCATATAGCAACAAACCTTAGGAAAAGCTTTAGGTGAATCTAAATCCAGATAACTCCAATGAAGAATCATGGGTTGAAAATATCTCATGATTAGTAAACTGGTGGATTTAAATATCTCATTCTTGAAACCAATTCTCTTCGAGACTCCCCCACTAACAAGAATGCTATAACACCACCACAAAGGATAAAGGAGGAAGAAATGCTCTTTGAAATGCAAGAGAAAGAGTAATTGAGGTTATCCCACAATAATCTTGAAGAACACGTGAGAATGAAGAGATAATGAGCCACCTAAGAGAAAACTTCACGAGTGCACCGAAATAATTGAGAAACGGACGAAGAGACACAATTGAGAAAACTTAAGAATGAAAGCTGAAAGCTGAGAGCGAAGAAATCTTCTAAAATGATGGCCTTGAGAGGATCGAGAATGAAAACAAATCTGAAATGCACCAGATAGACATGGAAGGAATTTCTCATGATCGAGAACAATTCAAGATGATAACACAAAGCTGAAATGATGAATCTTCACGAGAATGGACAAAGATTCAAGAGAACCACTTCTTCGGATTACCCAGCTGAGAACGATGGCAAGAATCACCATCAAGAATACTGAGACACTCCGGAATAATGAAGAATGAAAGGTTGAGCCAAAGATGAGGATTAATTTTGAAGCAATCTTGGAGAAGGAATATGACTGATGAAACCATACTTACGTGCCACTTGAAAAGAATTATAGATCTCGAGGAAAAGATTAGAAGAGTCTGATAAGATCCTGGGAAAGAACCTGTGGGTTATGGGGCCACTCAACAGAAACCACTGTTGAAAGATTGCTAAGGAAGAGAGATATTGCACCGGTACAAATGAAAACTGGATGAGGTGAGACCCTCAAAATAATAGAATGGATTGAAAACAAGAACTTCTTAGATACCTTCTGCACTCCGGATAGAAAAGAGATTGATGAATAACAAGAGAGGCTTGAATAAGAATTTCCAACATGGGAAATAATTTGAAGGATGAAAAGGATATGATGAACACGGATAGCTTGAATTGAATTCACCGAAGAAGAAAACAAGAATGAAGAAATGATGAACTTGAAACTCCTGAGAATCTTCACCAAGAATCATCGGAAACAACACAAAATATAAGATAGCAGAAGCAACACTGAAAAGGAAGGCACTAGGATGATAATCTAATCCCTGAAGAAAAAGAGCGGGAGGTCAGGGAAATCAAAGACAACTTGGGACATATGGGATGAACTCCGGAAAGAAATGAGAGATTGATCTTGCAAATATGAAAATGATAGAATTGACTTGAAGAGAAGCACACCAGATGAAAAAGAATCGCAATGACGACTCCGGTTGAAAGGAATTGAAAACACACTAGATTGAGCAAAAGAATCAGCATTCCCATAAAAAGATGAGAACACCTCTTAGAAAGTTATGAATTCACCACTTGACATCGAAGCAACACGAATTACCATATTCCAACAAAACAAAGGATGAGGCTTACGAAACAAGCCAGAAAAAATTCAAGACAGAGGTTGCGCTCGATATTTTGGTGGATAGGATCGCACGGGCTCTATCCTACAGTAACCATCATGTACAAGGCAGTGCACACGACATACCAAGCGTCCCCGAGTCGTAGCAAGCTACAAGGACTCTTTAAGACACAACAAGAACTGCTGTAAGACGACCGTGAGCAAACAAATCCACTAGATGTCGAACCCCAACCTCACATCATGCATCTGTTGGAAGATTGTCCTATAAGTAACTACTTGAATTCCCACCTAAGAACTCCTGAAATTTCTGGTCATGCAATCACGTCCACGGATACAAGGAGAAATTCATCACACAACTCCTAACATGTAATCCGTCCAGTGTATCACATCGGTCAACACATAACTAGAAGCTCGGAACCTGATCTATCTCACACCCTCGTAATCACAATGATAGTAAGTATGGGGGGTACCCCCGAACTCTCTGAACCAGTACTGGGGATGCTGGGCTTATCTCGCCACTACTAGTATTGAAGCGATTTCAAACATCCTCCGTTCTGAGATACTAAGAAATCTGAATGATAACGATGTGCTCAAGAATCCCGTGGAGCTCATCTCCCCGGAATAAAATCAACACAGCAGGAGGCACCAAGACAGAACTCCTTCACATCGACATCATATAGATTCCAAAAATATTCGCGTGATCCCAAATTTGTTTGAGTGAGAAGAGGAGTAGAATTAAAATTATTACGTCAAGATTCCTCACCAGAGCATAGAAGAGAAGAAAAAAGAATCCTACTCTCCGATATATAACTAGACTCAAAGTAGTTTTTCACTAGACTCGACTCGGCCAAGTTTGATCAATCAAGGGGGATCCTAGGTCGGTACTGCTTCGATACCAACTTGTAACGCCCAAGATGCGGTCCTATTCTTATTTTGGCGCAAGGGCCTCGACAGTGATAGAAACGCATCTCGTCGTTTCGCAAGAATGAATATTGTTACAAGTACATGTACTAAAAAGATGAGTATAAGGAATTGGCTTACGCTCGCCACAAGCTATATCAATATCATATCAATACAACAATATACAACCATCATGAAGAAGAGAAGGGTCCGACTACGGACGAAAACAATCGATAAAAGAATGACGCCCATCCTTGCTATGCCAGGCTGCCGGCCTGTAGCCATCCTAGATCGATGATGAAGAAGAAGAAACTCCAAAAAGCACAATCAACGCGCTCACGTTCAAGTAACTCTTTACCTGTACCTGCAACTGGTGTTGTAGTAATATGTGAGCCACAGGGACTCAACAATCTCATTTCCAAAGGTATCAAGACTACCAAAGGTTAATGGATAAGGTATGGTTAAGTGGTGAGACTGCAGCAAGCGACTAAGCATTTATTTGAGGTGGCTAACTTACGAGTACAAGAATAACAGGGGGATGATCTACGCATAACGAACGTGAACTAATAATGATCAAATGAATGATCCTGAACACCTACGTACTTACGTCAGACATAACCCCATCGTGTCCTCGATCGGAGAAGGAGCTCTCAAAAGAGGCATTCACAGTTACACACTCAGTTGGCAAGTTTTAGTTAAGTTTACTTCAAGTTATCTAGAACCGGATGTTAAACAAAGTTTCCACCTTGCCACATAACCACGGGCACGACTTTATGAAAGATTTAACCCTACAATGGTGCTCCAACTAGTCCATCACAAACTACCACACGCTACGACGAAATGACCATGATGAGGGAAACCCGTGATCTCCTCGGGTTCCTATTGGAAAACCTCAACCTCGGGATAACCCAAAGCATCCTCGGAATTCCTCGCACAAAACGCTCGAGAAAGATAAAACAAGTCCAGCAAGGCCCGCCCGGCGTGTCGACGATCCCGATAGGAGCCGCGTATCTCGTTCTCACGACACGATGGATGAGCTACGCGTACAGTGGCCTGATAGAAATCTCCCGAGTTGCCCCGGTTTGGCCCCGCACAGTGCTCTATTTTGGACCAACACCATCATCACTAGCCCTCCCTGTATTATGTTGAATTACTACTCGGGTTCATGATTCCCTATGTTTTCAGTATTAACAGAATTATTATGTTGGGCAAATATAGTACCAATGTTGGGCCTTGCCAGATGAGCTTTATCCCAAAATGAAAGTCAAGGGGGTCCCCATAACAACCCCAAGCATGTTTCTCGAACATAACACCAGTAGCCGAAACTAAGGTAGCAAGGGTGGAATAAAACACCAGGATAGAAGGCCAATCCTTCCACCTTTTACCAAGTACATAGGCGCATTAAATTAATTAGCAATAATATGGTGATATAACAGGGAACCCATGTTTTCACATGGAAGCACCTGCACCTACAACTAGCAACGCTAACAAAAGGCCGAGCAAGCGGTAACATTGTAACACCCAAGATGCGGTCCTATCCTTATTTTGGCGCGAGGGCCTTGACAGGGATAGAAACGCATCTCATCATTTCGCAAGAATGGATATCGTTACAAGTACATGTACTAAAGAGAAGAGTATATGGAATTGGCTTACACTCGCCACAAGCTACATCAGAGTCACATCAGTACAATACATAAACATCATGAAGAAGAGGAGGGTCCGACTATGGACGAAACCAAATGATAAAATAATGAAGCCCATCCTTGCTATCCCAGGATGCCGACGTGGAACCCATCCTAGATCGATGAAGAAGGAGAAGAAACTCCAAATGTACAATCAACGCGCTCGCGTCAAGTAACCCTTTACATGCACCTCCAACTGGTGTTGTAGTAATCTGTGAGCCACAGGGGACTCAACAATCTCATTTCCAAAGGTATCAAGACTAGCAAAGCTTAATGGGTGAGGTATGGTTAAGTGGTGAGGTTGCAGCAAGCGACTAATCATTTATTTGAGGTGGCTAACTTACGAGTACAAGAATAAAAGAGGGGGATGATCTACGCATAGCGGACGTGAACTACTGATGATCAAATGAATGATCCTGAACACCTACTTACATCACACATAACCCCACCGTGTCCTCGATCGAAGAAGGAGCTCATGAAACAGACATTCACGGTTACACACTCAGTTGGCAAGTTTTAATTAAGTTAACTTCAAGTTATCTAGAACCGGATGTTAAACAAAGTTTCCACGTTGCCACATAACCGCGGGCACGACTTTCCGAAAGATTTAACCCTGCAGGGGTGCTCCAACTAGTCCATCACAAACTACCACACGCTGCGACGGAATGACCTCGATCAGGGAAACCCGTGATATCCTCGGGTTCCTATTGGAAAACCTCAACCTTGAGATAACCAAAAGCATCCTCAGAATCCCTCGCAGAAGATGCTCGAGAAAGGTAAAACAAGTCCAGCAAGGCCGCCCATCGTGTCGATGATCCCGATAGGAGCTTGGTATCTCGTTCTCAGGACACGACGGTTGAGCACTACGTACGGTGGCCGGATAAACATCGCTCGAGTTGCCCCGCGTGGCCCCGCAAGTGGCTCTGTTTTGGACCAGCACCATCGGCACTGGCCCTCCCTGTATTATGTTGAATTTCTCCTCGGGTTCATGACGCCCTATGTTTTTCAGTATTAACAGAATTATTATGTTGGGCAAATATAATACCAATGTTGGGCCTTGCCATACAAATTTTATTCCAAAACGAGAATCTAGGGGGTCTCCATAACAACCCCAAGCATGTTAGGAGCGCTCATTTATGGAACATAACACCGGTAGCTGAAACTAAGGCGACAAAGGTGGAACAAAACACCAGGCTAGAAAGGCCGAGTCTTCCACCTTTTACCAAGTATATAGGTGCATTAAATTAAATAGCATTTAATAGGGTGATACAACAAGGAACCCATGTTATCACGTAGAAGCAAGTGCACCTGCAACTAGCAATGCTAACACATGGTTAAGCAAGTGGTAACATAGCTAATCATTGGTTTGCTAGGTTGTGAACAGGTTGAAGGTTTTCATGGCAATGTTGGGAGGCTGATATTTAACAGGTGGTAGGCAGCAAGACATAATGATAGAAACGAATCAAGTAGCATGACAATGATTGTAATGGTATCTAGGGAAATGATCATCTGGTTGAGATCCCGCTTGGAAGAAGAACGACTCTGTGAAGCAGACGAACCGATCCTCATATTCCGACACGCTTGCGGAACTGTATTGAGACGAAGCAACCGAAAACAAGCATCAATACACGATAACACCACATCACTTGCATGACATGATGCACACCACATATGATGCATGATCAGTTTCAAATATGCAACACAGGGCATGGTAATTCACACAATCAAACACTACACATTAAGTGAAGCTGACGGAACTTCACGTTTAATTATTTAGTTCACTCCGTTTATTTCCACAGCAATATTAAATGTTTTTAAACATGGCAAGGGGGAAGCACGAATTAAACTACCTATCTAGACATTTTAAATGAGGCGAGAAACGACATATAGCATCTCCGAGACGACCCCACGCGTTAAATTCTAAATCTGTCCAGATGTGTCCTAATCACCTTTTATTTTTTTTAAACGGCAAAACAAAGTGGTTCACATGAAAGTACACGTCGTTCTAGCCGATTTACATATATGGCTCATCTCCAACGGAGCTACAGTTAATTAATTATGACCTAAACCGTTTCCAACATGTCGACACACAAACCGATGCAAACAACACAACTAATAACCTTAAACATGCATGAGAGTTAGAAAATATTATTCTACTCGAAATTCTAATCAAGTTACATCTATAACTTGCCCGATCCGAAGCACAGATTTAAAACTACACGCGTTTTAAAATATGCTCTTTTCTGAAATTAAATAAATTCGCAAAACTAAAAACACACACTAATGGGTCGAAACTGGTTTTGGCCCAAAACAGGACATGGGCGACAAATAACTAAGAGGCGCCTAAGCGGGATTTTGCGGGGCCGCTCACCTCGTGGGCTTTGGCCCAGGTCGGAGAGGCGGTGGTTGAGGCTGAGGAGGCCCACTGGCCTGGCTCGGGCACTGGCCTCGGTTGGGCTGCGAAGGGAGGCCGAACGAGTGGGGCGAGGCGGCCTAGGCTGCGAGTCAACAGGCGACTAGCCGTTCCTCCTACTTCCGAGCGGGAGGCCATGGCGGAGCGAGACCTGCGGCGCTCGGCCGGCGGCTCCAAAGCGAGGGGGGCCCAGTTCCGTGCGGGCACGGGAAGATCCGGGGCTGCGGCACCCGTTCCCAGCGGCGACCGGCCTTCTCGAACTCCGGTGAGCTCTGGCCATGGCAGCTCGATCTGCCTGCGGGAGGGAGAGAGAGTGAATCTGTGAGGGGGAGAGACGAGAGAGGAAGAGGGAGAGCAGAACGGGAGGAGAGAGTCGCGGGGTAGTGAGGATGGGGTTGGAGGTCGTCGGCGTCGAAGCTGGCCTGCTCCATCGGCGGGAGCGCCGACAAGGCAGCGGGAGGAGAACAAGATCCGGCTCCTTGGCGGACGACGGGAGCCTTCGGGCTCGGGCTACAAGCGCGACGACGACTTGGGGCAAATTGGGCCCAGGTGGGCCTGATCTGGGCCTCGGCGGGCCTGCTCGAGGTGGGAGGTGGCCGTGGCTCTGGGAGTGGCGGCTAGGGCTAGGGTTGCACGGGAACCTAGGGAGAGAGAGGATTGCTGTCTATTTATAGACAAAATGGGCTAGGGTTTGCTACTTCGGGCATTTTCGGACCCTCCGATCTCGATCGGACGCTCCAAAAACATCCTAGGGTTAGGTGGGCTAGGTTAGGCCATGTAGAGGGGTGTTGGCTAAGATGAGAGGGAAGTGGTGCGGCACGGCAACGCGATTTGAAACACCAAAAAACGTCCGATAAATAACTGACAATGGAGCCGTTACGGTCGACCGTTCGGATATCAAACGGACTCCGATTGCGATGAAATTTGGCACGCGACCTAACTACATAAAAATAAGACCGCGCGCCAAGTTTTATCCCAATCCAAGGATATTTTATAAACACTTTTAAAAACAAGGTTTTGACGATGCCGCGGGCGCGTGCGAGTGTGGTCAGGCTCAAAATGGGCAACGACGAAAACGGAGAGACCCGACAACTAATAACGGATGCAGGTTTTGAAAACTGGTGGCAACGAAGTACCGATGCAATGCTGATGATGCAAATGATGCGACGATGAATGCAACTACCAAATAAATCACACGACAACAACGAAACAAAAGGGGATCTTCTGGTGCGTCGGTCTCGGGCTGTCACAAACATAGCCAAACAAACTTTTGTTGGGTAGTGGAAAGATTAGAGGATTTCATGGCAATGTTGGGAGGCTGATATTTAACATGTGGTAGGCAGCTATTTATAATGATAGAAACGAAACAACTAGCATGGCAATGATAGTAATGGTATCTTGGGAAATGATCATCTTGCTTGTAATCCCGCTTGGAAGAAGAACTACTCCGTGAAGCAGACGAACTGACATAGTCGAACGGATCCTCACATTTCGACATGCTTGCGGAACTCTATCGAGACGAAGAAAACCGGAAACAAGAACCAGCACACGATATTCACCACGAGACATGCACGAAATGATGCACAACCTAATATGATGCATGTCCATTTCAATTATGCAAGGCATGGCATGACAATTCACACAATCAAACACTACACATTAAGTGAAGCTCAATATGCAACGAGTTGCATATTGACGAAACTCCACATTTAATTATTTAGTTCACTGCCATTTATTTACACGACAATGTTTTTTTGTTAAACATGGGAAGGGGTGAAGCACAAATAATCTTGCTATCTAGGCATTTTAAATGAGTTCGGAAACGACATATAGCGTCTCCGAACTGAGCCTAAATGTTAACTTTGAAATCTGCCCTAATCACATTATATGTTTGTTAAATGGCAAAACAAAGTGGTTCACGTGATTCTACTCGTCGTTCTAGTCCATTTACATATATGTGTCATCTCCAACGGAGTTACGGTTAATTAACTACAAACTAAACCGTTTCTAACACGTCGACACACAAACCAATGCAAACAACACGGCTAACAGTTTTAAATATGCATGAGAGTTAGAAAATGTTAATCTACGTGAAATTTTAATCACTTTACATATATAATTTGTCGTGACCGACACATAGTTTAAAAACTACGGGCGTTTGATAATATGTTTTTTTCCTGAAATCCCTGGTAATTGAAAAAAACGCAGGACATTAAAAATACACTACCGGGCCGAATCTGCAGCTAGTGGGCCAATAAGGGTGAGCGCAATACACTAAGAAGTGTATGCGGCGCTGGATAGCGGTGGGGTGCTCACCCGCGTGGCCCTGGGCCGAAGGGTTGGTTGGAGGGGAGGGCAGCTGGGTCGACGCGGTGCATGGGCTGTAGTGAGGCGAGGCGGTGGCGCGTCGTTATCCTCCTGCTCGCTCTCGAGTTGAACCAGGGCGCGACGGTTGCGGGGCTAGCCGGGAGACGATGAGATCCGGCGAGGGATACTCGAGGGCGGCCGAATCCGGTTGGAGGCGGCTTGCTGGCGACCCTCAACGCCAGTGGAGACCCGACATCGGTGGCGGGGTGGGAGCTTCGCTGTGGTCAAGTAGGACCGACGAGGATGACGAGGATGGCCGGTTCAAGGCTGGATCCGGTCAGCTAGGCAAGCTCGGGGTGCGGGAACGGCGTAGTCCTAGCCGGTGGTTGCCGACGGCGGCCGGACAACGAGCTTGGGGGGAACTTGGCAGGTTCGGGCGGAGGGCAACTGACTCGGGGGCTCCTGCTGTCGATGACATGCTAGAGCATGAGGCGCGCGGGGGCTTCGGGCGAGCGGCATTGGGATCCAGGCCCGTGGTCATGCGAAGCTGCATGGGCATCTCAACTGTTGGACATGTCCATATGTAAGAGGAGAGTAGGTGGCTGCAGGTGGGATGAGATCCCGAGGAGGACGGAGCGTGGCTGGTGGCGCGATTGGACAGGGGGAGAATTTTAGGATTAGGTCTAGGTGGTCTATATATAGTCAAATAAACTAGGGCTACGACCCTCCGATTTAGATCGGACGGTCGGAAAATTAGGTTAGGGCGTCCAATTAACAAATCGATGACGGCTTGCGGTATTACGGGGTTGATCCGGACCTAACGGTTACGACCGCTAGGTTCGGGTCGGGGGGGGGGAGTTTCTGGACTAGGTTGCGGGCAGGTCGGTGCACTCTGCAGAGGGCTAGGCGGAGATGAGAGGGAAAATGGGCACCCGACGACAGAGTTTAAAACAACAAAAAAGTCCATCGAAATGACCGACTATAGTGCCGGTATAGGTTGAACGGTTGGGGTAAGAAACGAACTCCGATTGCGACAAAATTTGGCAGGTGGCCTACTTACACTATATTAAGACCGCACGCCAAGTTTCAACCCAATTTGATAATGTTTTACACCCACCTTCTAAAACAAGATTTATACGATGCCGCGGGCACGTGCGTGTGTGGTTGGTCTCAAAGCGGTCAACAACGAAACGGAGAGAGCTGGCAACTAATAACGGAAGCAAGTTTGAAAAATGGTGGCAATAGAGTGCCGATGCAATGCAGATGATGCGCATGATCCGATGATGAATGCGACTGACAATCCAGTCGCACGACGGCAACGGAATAAGAGGGAAATCTTGTGGAGCGTCGGTCTCGGGTTGTCACACCTTTGGAGGCAACTCCAAGGGTAAGGTACTTGGTCCTGTTAAGGTGGCCATATCTCATGATAGTTCCATTCAGAAAGGCATGCTTGTTGAATCCCTTGGCTACAATCTTCTTTCCATATATGGATTAGCGGATTTTGGTTTCAATGTGCTATTTACGGAAGTTGATTGCCAAGTGTTTCGTCATGATAATCATAACATGGTCTTTACTAGTTTCTGTAGAGGTGATCTATACATTATTGATTTCGCTAAAATATCAAAACCTCGTACATGTCTTATTGCAAAATCTTCTAAAGGTTGGTTACGACATAGAAGGCTAGGACATGTTGGTATGCATATTCTTGATGGGATTATTAATGGGATCATATTCTTGGTGTTAAAGATGTTATCTTTGACAAAGATATACTTTGTAGTGCTTGTCAAGCAGGAAAACAATTCATCGGAAGTCACCCCGTGAAGAACATCATGACTACTGGAAGGCCACTCGAGCTGATTCACATGGATCTCTTTGGTCCCAATGCTTACAAGAGCCTCGGTGGAAATTCTTTTGGTCTAGTTATTGTTTATGATTTTTTCAAACTTACGTGGGTATTATTTCTTTATGACAAGTCGCAGATACAAAAGAACTTCAAGAACTTTACTCGGAAATCCCAAAATCAGTTTGAAGTGAAGATCAAGAAAGCTCTGAGCAACAATGTATCGGAGTTCAAGAACACAAATGTGGATATTGTTCTTGACGAAGAGGGTATATCACATGAGTTCTCGACGACGTACACACCTCAACAAAATGGAGTTGTTGAGAGGAAGAACCGGACTCTCATAGAGATGGCTAGAATGATGCTTGATGAATACAAGACGCCAAGACACTTTTGGGTAGAAGCCGTGGAAATAGCTTGTCATGCCACAAACGGACTCTAGCTACACAAGCTTCTTGGTAAAACGACATACGAGCTACTCACCGGTAACAAAAGCCAAGTTCGATAATTTCGAGTATTCAACTCAAAGTGATATATTATTGATAAGAAACATTGTTCTGAATTTGCTCCTAAATCTCATGAAGGTTCCTTTTTGGTTGTGCATCAAACTCTCACACTTACCGTGTCTACAAAAACTTCACTCGAAAAGTTGAAGAGACAGTAGATGTGAAGTTTGATGAATCTAACGGTTTGCAAGTCGAACAATTGCGAAATGATGTAGGAGATAAGGAACCTTCGAAAGCCATCCAAGACTTGTCCATCAGCAAGATTCGTCCCTTGGAGGTGAAGGAAAGCACTTCATCAACACAATTGGAAGCTCCTACTTCGCATCAAGGCGAACCACAAAACAACATGGAGGCATCCACCAGTGGTACACAATATGATGAAGAGGAGGAAGAAGTACATCATGATGATCTACCTCAACCTTCCTCACCACCACCTCAAGGAGATGACACCTTCAACAACAACAAATAAGATGATGATGAGGAAGCTCCACCATCCAACAACAAAAGGTGTAATGAGTTCGAGAAAGAGTAGACAAGGATAATTTGCTAAATCAAATCTTCGGTGACATACGAACAGGGAGAATTACTCGCTCTAAAACTCGTTTAGCTAACTTTTGTGAGCATTACTCATTTATCTCTAGCATTGATCCTATGTGATATGGGGCAGACCGTGAGTGTCGATCTTTAACGAATTGGAGGGGGATTCCTCAAGAACACGAAGAACACGAGGATGAACGGGGAGAAATCACAAGAGGAAGCACTCAAGAACAAGTCCAATCACACATCCACTAGACTCACCACACACAAGATCCACAAGGGTACATGAACAATAACGGGAAAGTAAGATACATGGTAGAGTTCATCCCAAATCCCATGGGGATATGGGGCCTTGAATCCACTAGGGGATCTTCCCTTGTAAGGGGACTTGGACAAAGAAAGTAATATCACCCAATCTCGGTGAAATGTATAGCAAATATAATAGATGGACAAAGAAAGTACTAACATCCCATTCATTTAGCTGGCACGTACATGCATTATGTGTAATTGCAGACAAGGTAGTATACGTGCATGATGTATGTGTCATGACCATGCACGCATCAGGCTTAAATTAAATAACTGAATTAAGAAACCCATACATTGGCTTATACACAAAAGGACCAAGTACACTGGTAGAGTTTAATCAAGCATACTAGCTGAACCAATCAAGGAACCAAGCCCAGATGTGCTCCACGCTCAGGAATAAAAATATCTGCACGTATAAACAACTAGTCCATGGAAGGAAGCCTGAAGCGCTCGCTGGCCGTAAACGGCCACGCGCACACATTCTACCATGACCCGCACAATGGCGGCGTGACTAAATGGAAAGCTTGGCGTGCATGGGGATAGAGAGGGAACACTGCACACCCCTACTCCCCTATAAATACCAGGGCCCCCGGCTACTCCAGGATCGGACCTTTCATTCCATTCATCTCCTTCCTGTTACTCGTAAGCCACATACACAATACGTATGAATACACACAAAAAAAGAAGCAAGGAGGCAGGCGTGGTGCTTGCCGGAAGGTTGAAGGTGAGATTCATGGCTCTCCTCTAGCCCCTGGTTTGGCCATTGTGATACTGGCCAATGAGCTTTCTTCTTCTTCCTCTCCAAAACTCTAGCCCTTGATTCGGCCATTGCAGTACAAATCAAGATGTTGGTTTCATCTCTTCAAAGTTTTCCCTTGGTTCGGCCATCGTGGTACAAATCAAGGTGTTTATTTCATCTATCCCAAAATTTCGCCATTGATCTGGCCATCGCGGTACAAATCAAGATGCTCATTTTAGCTATCTCAAATCTTTGTCTTTAGTTCGGCCATCGCAGTACCGGTCAAGGATCATGCATGGTTATTTTACATGTCGCATACTCTTCCTCTTAATGATCTCCTTTTTAGTTGTGTCCACTTAGCGATACACGCCAAGATGAACGTAAATCTTGTTCCTTGGTTTGGTCCCTATACATGGATACAAATCCAGAGAATGTCATAAGGATGAAAACTTCATGAAAATTCTCTTGATTTGGTCATCATAAACAAAACTGATATGACAAAGTTGGAGCCAAATTAGGAAGGTGCTAAACTAAATGCATAATAAAATTCTTGCTCTGTTACGCTATGGACATCATGTGTCACGCTAGCTGTAATACGGGTAAGAATATACGAAAACAAACCTTAACTTGGTTATGCTGCGTGAGTATTATCCTCATGCTACGCGGTGTTAGTAGTAATACAAGCAAGGAAAGACCTAACTAAAAAATACGTTCACGCTACACATGCAAAGACCAAAATCATGCAAGATGTATTATAAAACGTTGAAGCATCATAAAAACCAATCTTACTTGGTTATACTACACACGGACAAGGTATGAGTGTTACGCGATGTTAGTAGTAATACGAGCAAGATAACACTAGATAAATATCCAGGTCACACATTTGGCCAAATTCATATAATACACGTGATAAAATGCTCCAATTCTATAAGAGCCTAAACTGTTGGCATCATCAAATTGCACATCATATAAAACTGATTTTACTTGGTTACGCTACACACGAACATGATATTAGTATCACACGGTGTTAGTAGTAATACAAGTAAGATAAATTGAAATAAATGTTAAGTCACAAATTTTGGCCTACGTCATATAAACGACATTTATAAAATGCTCCAATGCTATACGAGCCTAAACTATATTAGCATTATCACAAATGTGTATCACAAACTCGCTTTACTTGGGTTATACTACACACAAGCGCCAATCCAATGACGCCACGTGGAGTTAGTTTTAATACCATGTAAGGTACAAATATGAAAAAAATGATAAATGTCATATGACTTATGTAATATTAAAATTTCTCCATACACCTTCACTTGGTAACGCTACACGCGGGCATTGTCTTAGGGCTACACGGTGTTAGTAGTAATACAGGTAAGGGGGAACTCAATAAAAGTGTGTTCATGCCACATACGTATAGGTACATAAAATATGTGCAAAGCTTATGATCAAGCATATTTCATGTAGCCTATGTAGGCTTTAAACAAACAAAATATCATAAATAGACTTGACTTGGGTCAGGCTACACGTAGGTGTCATATTACTGCACCGCGTAGTTAGTGTTTGTACCGGGTGAAGTGAAAACCAACAAAATATGGCATATATCATATGCACCATAAAAACATCAAGATTGTGTCAGAAAGATCTGTTACGCTACACGTCGGCACCACATCAGTGTTACGCGATGATAGTAGTAATGTGATGATGCAAAACTTATCAAAGTTGGCATGTCACATATATTCATGCTACCAAAACCAAATATATCACACAAGATCCCCATGGAAAAGTATATACACATCCTATGTGTCGAATGTAGGATAAAATCATACCTAGCCAAAATCAACTTCATTATGCATATAAATGGGGTTGAACACAACTAAATTTGTGGTATGCTAGGAATATATATTCGAACACATGAACATGAAATCATGAAGGAGTATTCGCATAATACCAAACTTCAAGTTCACCAAGCAGGAGTTCATTGGCGACAGCGAGGATGATTTTCTTGTAGCATATTGTAATAGAAACGTGTTGCAATCTTATGTAATAGATATGTTGGAATTCTTAATCAACATGTTATTTTATCTTAATAGGAAAAGGAGGTTTTTCAATGTAAGCGGTAGGGATAACTGGGTCAACTTTATAAGTAATAGTTTCTTCTTTGGATATTATTGTTTCTTTAATTTCTTGTTTAGTAGGGGGATGATATTTAAACCAGTTTTACTTAGGGAAATCAACATGAGTAGTAAATGATTCACAAAAAGAGGCTACTATCTCAGAGTCAAGTCCATATTTAGTGCTAAACTTTTGAAAAGCATCAGCATTCATAAAAGATTTAACACAATCATACTTAAGCTTAATACCTGACTCTTTACCTTTGTCGAGTTCCCAATCTTCAGAGTTGCGTTTAATTCTTTCTAAGAGATCCCACCTGAATTCAATAGTCTTCTTCATAAAAGAACCAGTGCAAGAAGCGTTGAGCATGGTTTGATTATTACGAGAAAGTCGAGCATAAAAGTTTTGAATAATAATTTCTCTCGAGAGTTCATGATTGGGGCATGGATATAACATTGACTTAAGCCTACCCCAATATAGAGCGATACTTTCTCCTTCACGAGGCCCAAAATTATATATATAATTCTGATCACATGAACTAGATGCATAGGATAATTTTTTTGATGAAATTCCATTTGCAATCGGTTCCAGTTCCATGATCCAATATCATCATATAGCCTATACCATGCCAATGCTTTTCCCTTTAAAGATAAAGAGAAAACATTCCTCTTAACATCATCTCCGGGTAGACGTGCAAGCTTAAATAGTCCACAAATTTCATCCACATATATCAAGTGCTTATTAGGATGTTCAGTTCCATCTCATGCATAAGGATTAGCTAGCAGTTGTTCTATCATACTCGAAGGAATTTACTAACTAATGTTTTCAGTAGGTGTAGTAGGTTGAGGGGCAACTAATTGTGCTCCCGGTCGAGGTGAAGATACCCCGAACAAACCCCTCAAAGGATTGTTTTCCATAGTAGCAAGTGACAATAAATTTTAGCACGGAGCAATAAATTTTCCTTACCGATTTCCACTTACCAAGAGGGATTCACTCCCCTGAAACTCCGCCAGAAAAGAGTCTTGATGACCCACAAGTATAGGGGATCAATCGTAGTCCTTTCGATATGTAAGAGTCTCGGACCAAACGAGGAGCAGAAGGAACTGACAAGTGGTTTTTAGCAAGGTAATTTCCGCAAGCACTGAAATAACGATAACAAGTTGTTTGATAGCAAGAAGTTGTAACAAGTAGCAAGAGTAACAATAAGTGAATTACACTTATGATTAACTCCCTCACAAGCATCCATGACTATGAGAAACGTATTAATATAAATATCTAACCATAACATTGAACTTTTGGATCCAAATCGGTCACTTACGAAGTAGCACATAAACTAGGGTTTAAGCTTCTGTCACTCTAGCAACCCATCATCTAATAACTACTCCACAATGCATTCCCGTAGGCCCAAATATGGTGAAGTGCCATGTAGTCGACATTCACATGACACTACTAATGGAATCACAACATACATACCACCAAAATATTGAACACATATCAAGCTCACATGATTACTTGCAACATGATTTATCCCGTGGCCTCAAGAACAATAGTAACTATTCACAAATGATAAACATGCTCAAGATGAGAGGAGTATTAATTTGCATAAAGGATCTAAACATTTTGTCTTCCACCAAATAAACCATATAGTAATCAACTACAAGATGTAATCAACACTACTAGCCCGTCACAAGAAACAATCTAAGGTTGCAGTGGAAAGATTGAACACACGAGATGAACTAGGGTTTGAGAGGAGATGGTGTTGTTGAAGATATTGATGAAGATTAGCCTTCCCAAGATGAGAGGGTTGTTAGTGATGACGATGACGATGATTTCTCTCTCCGGGAGGGAAGTTCCCTCGGCAGAATCGCTCCGCCGAAGGGCAAAAGAGCTCCTGCCCAAGTTCCGCCTCGAGACGGCGACACTTTTTCCCGAAAGTACTCATCAATATTTTTTACGTAAAAACCATATATATACCAGAAGGGGGGCATCGGAGGTGGGCTGGGCCGAGCACCACCCACCAGGGCGCACCTGAGGGGCTTGGTGCGCCCTCGTGTCTTGTGCTCACCAGGTGGCCCCCCTCCGGTAGCTCTTTGCTCTAGTATTTGTTTATATAGTCCACAAAAAATCTCGGTGAAGTTTCACATCATTTGGAGTTGTGCATAATAGGTAACTTGACGTAGCTTTTCCAGGTGCCGGTATTCCTCCCATTTTTGCAAACCTTGCATATTATGAGAGAAAATGCATTAGAAGTACTCCCAAAAGCATTATTATGCATAAAACATTATAAATAATAGCAGGAAAACATGATGCAGAATTGACGTATCGACTCCCCCAATCTTAGACTTCGTTTGTCCTCAAACGAAAAACCAAAATAAAAAAACATGTCCACATGCTTAGAGAGAGAGAGAGAGGTGTCGACAAAAAAATACGGACATAGAAGCATCATGCATTTTATCATAACATCAATAAACTTATCCATAACACTTCATAACAGAACTTTATCATATGACTTCTCATGAACAAGTAATAATGCATCACAGTATCGAAGTAGAAGCATTAAAGTTTATTGAAAACCAATAACCTATGTTCTCAGTCAACTTTGCAACTACAATTCATCATCTTTTCAGGAAGGGTTTCATGTCAGAGCCTTTTGGAAAGTCCACATGCTCAACCATCATATAATCTTTTATGATTGCTAACACTCACCGCATACACATGAGCAAAAAGTTTCAACTGGACACATAAAAGATAGGGGCTTTTAGTTTCGCCTCCCAACGTATTCACCTCAAGGGTGACATCAACAACAATAACTCATGCTCACCCATATTCAACTCGATATATGTGCCTAGATCTTTCCTCCCCACATGATGCTTGCAAAAAGATAAGAATAAAAAGGAATAGAAGAAAATACTTTGACTCTTTAAATGAAAATAAAAGATAGGCCCTTCGCACAGGGAAGCTGAGGTTGTCATGCGCTTATTTGTTTGTATGCTAAATCCCTTAATGCAAAAGAACATCACGTTATATTGCCCCTTACGATAGCAACCTTTATTTTGCAGTCCGTCACTTTTATTACTTTGCCATCACAAGTTCGTACAACGCTCAATTTTCTCATACACTAAATGATCCAACACATTTAGAAGCAATTTTTATTGCCTTATTACACCGATGACAATTTACTTGAAGGATATTACTCAATCCATATGTAGGCATGGTGGATTCTTTGGAATACGATTTGGGTTTAAGGGTTTTTGGATGCACACGTAGTATCTCTACTTAGTGCAGAATTTTTGACTAGAAAAGATATTGAGCAAACACCACATGTTAACGGATCCATGACAATATAACTTCTATGTGAATATAAGCAAGCATAAATCATTATGTTATCTTCCTTGTCCAACGCCAACCGTTTTGGCATATAATATTTTGATGGGGGCTCACAATCATAAAAGATGTCCAAGATAGTATATTTGCATATGAATCTTCTCTTCCCTCATTAACTTTTTCATGAGTTGCATTATCTACCAATGATATGTTTGTCAATCTCCAACAGATTTTACTACTTATACTCTTCCTTATGTAATGTCAGTACTTGGTATAAGACTAGTGTCGGATTTTGGGCTCCGCGAAACCCTAAAGATTCGAACTCAGGGGCGTGTACAAAGATCTCTCATGGGCTCGCCTCAACTAACTTGCTACTCGGTGAGGATGGCAGAGAACTCACTCGATGGTGAGGAAGACAGAGAACATGGCAGTTTACCTAGGTTCGGGCCGTTGAGAAGCGTAATACCCTACTCCTCCTTTTGTGGATTGCCTCTCGTGGAGGTTGGTGGATGAACTAGTACAGTGTTCGAGGGCCTCCGGAGGCTGGGTGGCCTTTATGTGGTGTCGGTGTGCAAATGAATGGATTTTGTGTCCCTCTACGAAGTAACCTACCCTCTATATATAGTGGCGGACCCGGTCCTCTTCCCTTATTGTTTCGGCAGGAAGGGACCCCACAATGGCCAATTTTGAAGGGGAACAGGGGAACATGCTCCCCTGCCCAAAGGTGGTCTTCGCCTGCAAAGTGGCTGCCAGCGCTGCAGGGACGAGTCCAGGGATGACGTTCGTCCTACTGGCGGGCGGCAATGGCTTTGTTGCACTAGAAGGGAAACCTTTGGGAGATGCCTTGGGAACCCCGGTACATCCTTGCCCCCTTTTGCACTAAAGGGGAAGTTGCTCCACCCTGCTGTCTGCTGCTCGCCTACCCTTCCTCCGCGTCATCCTTGACTCGTGAGGTTGGGTCTCGCCTCGGAATATCCGCTGCTTCGGACGGGTCCTGAGGAGGCCCGCTATGGGTCTTGATGCTGTCCCTCCTCACGAGGCTTGGCCCCTTGTGAGGGCCTTGCCTTGTGTGGTGCCGGGCCTATTGGTTTTTGGCTGATGAAGTGGGCCAGCCTTGGGCCGAGGTAGGCAGGTCTGGGTACCCCCATTCCCAGAACGTCGACAGTAGCCCCCGGACCTAAGGCGCGCATGGGTTGGCTTCTTGGCGAAGCCTTGAGGACGGTTTGGAGCTTTGTGAGCCCTAATAGCCTGCGGGCAAGGCCCTATAAATGACGAACCGAAAGCTTGTGTTCCCGTCTTCTCCGTGCCAGACTAGCCTTAGCAAGGCTCGCTGAACCACTTGACCCGCATCTGCGAGCGGCCTTCGTCTCCCGTTGATTTTGTCATCGGTTCTTTCCTCATGTGTGCTTCCGACTCCCTCCTCCGAGCCCTCGCGCGCCGTGTCGTTTTTCCCTTCATTCTCCTCGCCATGCCTCCGAAAAGGGGAAAACGGAGGCTCGTGGGGTCCAACCATCTCGACGGTGCCTCGGCCCGCGTTGGGCCGGTCAACGGTGGTGAACTTTGAGGGGTTGGAGAAGATCCGAATGGTAGTCGCGTCCAGCTCTAATGAGTGGGGAGCCACCAAGATCTGGCCGGGTTCATGGCCTCGGGGCGAGACAGTGACCCCTGATAACCCACAAGTATAGGGGATCGCAACAGTTTTCGAGGGTAGAGTATTCAACCCAAATTTGTTGATTCGACACAAGGGGAAGCCAAAGAATATTCTCAAGTATTAGCAGTTGAGTTGTCAATTCAACCACACCTGAAAGACTTAGTATCTGCAGCAAAGTTTCAGTAGCAAAGTAGTGCGATAGCAACGGTAATAGTAGCAGTAGTGACAGCAGTAGCGGTAACAGTAGCAGCAGTGACAATAGTAGTGGCAAAGTAACGTAGCTAGGACTAGTAGGGAAAACTCGTAGGCATTGGATCGGTGATGGATAATTTTGCGGGATGACATTCATCATGTAACAGTTATAACATGGGGAGATATGTAACTAGCTCCACTTCGTCAATGTAATGTAGGCATGCATTCCGTATATAGTCATACGTGCTTATGGAAAAAAACTTGCATGACATCTATTGTCCATCCCTCCCCTGGCAGCGGGGTCCTAATGGAAACTAAGGGATATTAAGGTTCTCCTTTCAATAGAGAACCGGAATAAAGCATTAGCACATAGTGAATACATGAACGCCTCATACTATGGTCATCTTCGGGAGTGGTTCCGGCTATTGTCACTCCGGGGTTGCCGGGTGATAACACATAGTAGGTGACTACAACTTGCAAGATAGGATCAAGAACACACATATATTGATGAAAACATAATAGGTTCAGATCTGAAATCATGGCACTCGGGCCCTAGTGACAAGCATTAAGCATAGCAAAGTTGTAGCAACATCAATCTTAGAACATAGTGGATACTAGGGATCAATCCCCATCAAAACTAACTCGATTACATGATAGATCTCATCCAACCCATCACCGTCCAGCAAGCTTACGATGAGATTACTCACGAACGGTGAAGAGAATCATGGAATTAGCGATGAAGGATGGTTGGTGATGACGAAGGCGTCGATTCCCCATCTCCGGAGCCCAGAACGGACTCCAGATCTGCCCTCCAGAGGAAGAACAGGTGGTGGCGGCGGCTCCATATCGTAAAACACGATGAACTCTTCTCCCCGATTTTTTTCCGGTCGAAGGAGAATATATAGAGCTGGAATTGGAGGCGGCGGAGTCCCGAGGGGCTCACAAGCCTGCCAGGCCCGACCAGGGGGGGCCTGGTGGGCTTGTGATCTCCTGGCTCCGTCCCTCCAGTTGATTCTTGCGCCAGTATTTTTTATATATTCCACAAAAAATCCTCGTAAATTTCCAGGTCATTCCGAGAACTTTTATTTCTGTACAAAAACAACACCATGGCAATTCTGTTGAAAACAATGTCAGTCCAGGTTAGTTCCATTCAAATCATGCAAATTAGAGTCCAAAACAAGGGCAAAAGAGTTTGGAAAAGTAGATACGATGGAGACGTATCAACTCCCCCAAGCTTAAAGCCTTGCTTGTTCTCAAGCAATTCAGTTGACAAACTGAAAGAGACAAAAGAAAAACTTTTACGAACTCCGTTTGATCTTGTTGTTGTAAGTATGTCTAATTCATATTCAAATTTTTAGCAAGATCATAAGCTAACCACATAAGCAATGACATTTAGGTCTCAAGATGTACTTATATCAATGGCATAATCAACTAGCGAGCAATAGTAATAAGTTTCAAACGTCAACACTTCAATCAAAACAATCATGAAGCAATACGAACAGATGGTATCTTGCTAGCTCTTTGTGAGACCGCAAAACATAAATGCAGAGCACCTTCAAAGACCAAGGGCTGACTGAACATTGTAATTCATGGCAAAGAAGATCCAATCACAGTCATACTCAATATCAATTAATAGCAAAGCATAAAAATGACAAAGGTGCTCTTTAATTGGTGCCTTTTATAAGAAGAGGATGACTCAACAGAAACGTAAATAGATAGGACCTTCGCAGAGGGAAGCATTGATTTGCAGAGGTGCCAGAGCTCAAGCTTTGAAGACAGAGATAAATAATTTTGGGTGGCATGCTTTCATTATCAACGCGATGACCAAGAGTTTTCACCATCTTCCATGCTACACATACTATAGGCGGTTCCCAAACAGAAAAGTAAAGTTTTGTTTGCAATTATCTTTTCGATTTGAGCATGGAACTGGGCATTCCAATTACCGGCCCCTTTCTCGTGAGTGATAGTGAATAAACACGTATCGAGGATAACACGCCTAGCATGGAAGATATTGATCACCCCCTGTCACCACATGAGCGGTTCGGGCATGCAAAACAGATTATTACTTGAAGATTTAGATAGTGGCACATGCAAATTTACTTGGAACGGCAGGTAGATACCGCATATAGGTAGGTATGGTGGACTCATATGGAACAACTTCGGGTTTATGGAAGTGGATGCACAAGCAGTATTCCCGCTTAGTACAAGTGAAGGCTAGCAAAAGACTGGGAAGCGACCAACTAGAGAGCGACAACAGTCATCAAAATGCGTTGAAATCAACCAACATTGAGTGCAAGCATGAGTAGGACATAAATCACCATGAACATGAATATCATAGATGCTATGTTGATTTTGTTTCAACTACATGCGTAAACATGTGCCAAGTCAACCACTTGAATCACTCAAAGGAGGATACCATCCTATCATACTACATCATAATCATCTTGAAATTCATGTTGGCATCCAAGACAAACCGTTATAAGCTCCTAGCTAATTAAGCATGGCATAAGAAACTATGATCTCTAAGTTGTCATTGCAAACATGTTTCTCTCATAACAAATCTGAATTAAGAACGACGAGCTAGTCATATTTACAAAAACAAAATAGGTCGAGTTCATACCAACTTTTCCAGGCTCAGTCACTTCATCATATATCGTCATTATTGCCTTTCACTTGCACGACCGAATGATGTGAATCATAATGATAGTGCTCGTGCATTGGACTATGCTGGAATCTGCAAGCAAACACAACGGAGAAAACAAAGTAATATGGATCTTTGAAAGATAAACAGATATGCATGCGAGAGCCACTAAACATTTTAATCATGGTCTTCTACCTTGACCCAAAGAAAAAAGAAAACTATTTACACGGGAAAACTCCCAACAAGCAAAAGAAGACCAGGAAATCTTTTTGGGTTTTCTCTCTAAACACCACTAAGCAAGCTGGAAAGTAAACTTACAACTATTTTTGTTTTGTTTTTCTCAGTCTAAACAAACACACGAGAAGAAAGCAAGAAAAATAAATAAACTAGCATGGATGATACAAGGGCAAGGTGTGAACACCGACTAACAAAGTGAAGGTATGAGCATGAATATAAAGTCGGTGAGAAAGACGTACTCCCCCAAGCTTAGGCTTTTGGCCTAAGTTGGTCTACTCCCACGAAGGGAAATAACCGTCTCCGGGGTACTCCAGAGTGTACTCAGGGTGCCACTTCTGGGTGAGCTCCTCTGGCTCCCACTGGTAAACTGGCGTCTGGTACTCGACTGGTAGCTCGGGTACGGGCGCGTGTGGTGGCGCTATGACCCAATATGCATAGATGTCCGAGGGCATAATAATGTACCTGCCTAGATGAAGGTTGAACAAAGAAGGAGCAGGCAAAGTAATAGTCTCACGAGTACCCTGGTAAACACCAAGTTATAAATCATCCTCTTATTATTATATCTATCAAGAAAGTCATGGCGAACCATGCTATCATAATCTAGATATCTCTCAGGAAGAAGCATCTCTTCTTCCTCTTGCAGTCTAATAGGTATCTCAAAATGTTTAGCAAGACGGTAGCATAGATACCTCCATAAACAACGCCTTTGGTACGGTTCATGTTCAACCGTTGAGCCACTATAGCGCCCAAGCTATAAGTTTTATCATTATAAAGGGCTTCGCGCAAAATCGCAAGATCTGGGGAGCTAAGAGCCCCAGCTTTTCCACGGCCAATCAAACATTTTGCCACGAATAGTGAGAAATACCGAAGCACAGGAAAATGTATGCTAGCAACTCTAGCGCAAGACACTCCTCTGTCCTCTCCTACATCAATAGTATCAATGAAAGACTCCAAGTCCCATGGACGAGGTTCATGGATATCCCCAACATAAGGTAATTTGCAAACATTGCAAAAATCCTAAAGTGACATGCGCTGGGGAATATCGTATAACTTGAACTCAACCATAGGAGGATCCTTCCTAGGATAGAAATTAAAGCTTTGCACGAAAATATTAGCGAGGAGGAGGTATTGTGGACACTTATCTTCAACAAATGCGGTAAGGCCTGCGTTCTCCACCAAGTAATAAAAATCCTCATAAAGACCGGCAGCGCGTAAGAACACATTGCTTGGCCACTCGCATGCTCGAACTTCTGCAACTCGGGGGATCGGATACTTGGGTTTCTTCTTCTCATTTTCATCTTCCTTGGGGTTACGACTTCAAGAGCCTCTTAGGAACCTCCTAATATTTCCCTTTTTATTTCTCTGAAATTTTCTGAAATTTTTAGTGACTCAAGAGAAAAGTGAACGAGTCTCAACAGAACTCATAGCAACTACTCCTTCAAGTGCCTAGAGGCAATATCACGTGTCAAAACTACTTGGGACCAACTAAAGTGATCATGCAAAGCTCAAGAACAGGGTCACCAAGGCAACAATAATACGCAACGAATAAAGCACTAGAGCAAAAACTAATTGGACCAATGGAGGAGTCACATACCAAGGAACAATTTCCCCAAAACAGTTCAGTGAATGGGGCCTTGCACAAGGAGATCGAAAAATGCAGCAAGAGGAGCAAGAACACGGGTTTGAGCTGTGGAATGAATGTTTCTGGAGGTAGGAGAAGGAGATGGGAGCTGGAATAAGTGGAGGGGGCCACGTGGGGTCCACAAGCTTGCCAGTCCCGGCCAGGGGGGTGGCCGGGCCTGGTGGGCTTGTGACCCACTGGCGCATCCCCCTGACTCGCTCTCTATCTTAGAATTTTTCAAAAATTCCAGAAAATATCATACTTGAATTTCAGGGCATTTGATGAACTTTTATTTTCGGGACTCTTTTCTAAGGGATGGAGAGAGAGGAGAAAACAGGGAAAATAAAACTAAATTTATCAATTTTCTTCTAAGCAACAGAAAATACAAGTTGGGGACAGAGGGTTGTGACTCCTAGATTCATCCATCTCATGGTCATCAAAAGAAATCCGTCAATGAGGTTGATCAAGTCTCATTGACAAACTTTTTTAGAATCTCATAGAACTGGAGAATTTTCGAATAATCACTAGGTCACCTCAACGGGGATGTGCATATCCCCAACAAGTAAATCATACTTCATCTTGACAGTAGGTATAGGGCATTCAAAGTTCCCAATAAGAATCGATGAAGTTTTTTCAATAGCATTGATGGAATGTACTCGATATTGTTTCTTTAGAAAGTGCACCGTGTTCTCATTACCATTAACATGGAAAGTGACATTGCCTTTGTTGCAATCAATAACAGCCCCTGCAGTGTTTAAAAAGGGTGTTCCAAGGATGACCGCCATGGCCTCATCCTCGGGAATATCCAGAATAACAAAGTCCGTTAAGATAGTAACGTTAGCAACCACAACAGGCACATCCTTGCAAATGCCGATAGGGAAAGCAGTTGATTTGTCGGCCATTTGCAAGATGATTTCAGTGGGTGTCAACTTATCCAATTCAAGTCTACGATAAAGAGAGAGAGGCATAACACTAACACCAGCTCCAAGATCGCATAAAGCAGTTCTAACGTAGTTTCCTTTAATGGAGGAAGGTATAGTGGGCACTCCGTTATCACCTAGTTTCTTTGGATTTCCACCCTTGAAGGTGTAGTTGGCAAGCATGGTGGAAATCTCACCCTCAGGTATCTTCCTTTTGTTGGTCACAATATCTTTCATGTACTTAGCATAAGGATACATTTTGAGCATATCTGTCAAACGCATTTGCAGAAAGACAGGTCTAATCATTTCAACAAAGCTCTCAAAATCCTCATCACCCTTTTTCTTGGATGGTTTGGGAGGAAAGGGCATGGGTTTGTGAACCCGTGGTTCTCTTTCTTTACCATGCTTCCTAGCAATGAAGTCATTCTTATCGTATCTCTTGTTCTTAGGTTGTGGGTTATCAATATCAACACTAGGTTCAATTCCACATCCTTATCATTACTAGGTTGAACATCATCATGAACACCACTATCGGTATTATCACTAGGCTCATGTTCATCACGAGATTGTGTTTCGGCATCAGAAACAGAGATATCATTTGGAGTCTCGGGTGTAACAGCACCAGGTTTCCTAGCATGTAGGTTCCTATCATCTTTCTTTTTCCTCCTATTACCAGGATGACTAGGTGCATCAGTGCTGACTCCTTGAGAATCATGTTCAATTCTCTTAGGATGGCCTTCAGGATACAAAGGTTCCTGAGTCATTCTACCACCTCTAGTGACGACTCTAATAGAATTGTCATTCAACTCATTGAGCAAGTCATTTTGAGCCTTAAGTACTTGTTCTACTTGAGTAGTGACCATAGAGGCATGTTGACTCAAAAGCTTAAGATCATTGACATTTCTATCCACACAAGCACTTAAATGACTAAGCATACAAGCATTCTGTTCCAATTGTCTGCTAACATAATCATTGAAACTTTGTTGTTTGACAACAAAGTTATCAAATTCATCTAAGCATAAGCTAGCAGGTTTATCAAAAGTAATATCACTCTCATTGAATCTACGAAGATAATTTATCTCTGCTACCTGTGTCGGGTTATCAAGACCATGTATTTCTCCGATAGGTGGTAGATTCTTGACATCTTCAGATTTAATGCCTTTCTCTTGCATAGATTTCTTAGCTTCTTGCATATCTTCAGGACTGAGGAATAGGATACCTATTTTCTTCGGAGTTGGCTTCGGAGGTGGTTCTGGAATAGTCCAAGCATTCTCATTGCACAAGATATTATTAAATATAATCTCAGCTTGTTCCATAGTTTGTTCCCTGAAAACACAACCATCACAACTATCTAGGTGGTCCCTAGAAGCATTGGTTAGTCCATTATAGAAGATATCAAGTATTTCATTTTTCTCAAGAGGGTGATCAGGCAAAGCATTCAGCAGTTGAACAAGCCTCCCCAAGCTTGTGGGAGACTCTCTTCTTCAACTTGCACAAAGTTATATATTTCCTGCAAGGCAGCTTGTTTCTTATGTACAAGAAAATATTTCTCACAGAAGTAGTAGATCATATCTTGGGGACTACGCACACAACCAGGAGCAAGAGAAGTGAACCAAGTCTTAGCATCATCCTTTAGCGAGAAAGGAAACAACTTAAGAATATAGTAGTGGCAGATCTTTTCCTCACTCGTGAATAGGGTGGCTATATCGTGTAGCTTAGTAAGATGTGCTACAACCGTTTCAGACTCATAACCCTGAAAAGGATCAGATTCGACCAAAGTGATTAACTCAGGATCGACAGAGAATTCATAATCCTTATCGGTCACAAAGATAGGCGAAGTAGCAAACTTAGGGTCGTATTTCATCCTAGCGTTCAGAGATTTTTATTTCCACTTACGCAGTAAATTCTCAAGATCATAGCTATCCTTACAAGCAAGAAAGTCCTCAGCTACCTCTCCCTCCATAACATAACCCTCAGGTATATCAGGCAATTCATATCTAGGAGAGCTAGTTCTAACTGGTGAAACAGCAGGTTCTACTTCAATAATTTCAGTAGTCTCAGAAGTATCATCACATTCAGCAGCAACTCTAGCAATTTGTGCATCAAGGAATGCACCTAGTGGCAAAGCAGTATCAAGCAAAGCATCATCACAAGCATCATGGATAGCAGAAGTAGCATCATCAAGCACAGGCGACACATCAAAATTTCTAGCACGAGGTGGTGTCGCAAACTTACTCATAACTGAAGGTGAATCAAGTGCAGAGCTAGATGGCAGTTCGTTACCTATCCTCGTAGTTGAGGGCAAGACTTTAGTTTTTGGATCTTTCGGATTCCTCATAGTGATCAACAGAGTAAATCCCAAGTGACTTAGAGAATAGAGCTATGCCTCCCCGGCAACGACGCAAGAAAATAGTCTTGATAACCCACAAGTATAGGGGATCGCAACAGTTTTCGAGGGTCGAGTATTCAACCCAAATTTGTTGATTCGACACAAGGGGAAGCCAAAGAATATTCTCGAGTATTAGTAGTTGAGTTGTCAATTCAACCACACCTGAAAGACTTAGTATCTGCAGCAAAGTTTCAGCAGCAAAGTAGTGTGATAGCAACGGTAGCAACGGTAACAGTAGCAGCAGTGACATCAGTAGCGGTAATAGTAGCACGAGTGACAGCAGTAGCGGCAAAGTAACGTAGTGAGGACCAGTAGGGAAAACTCGTAGGCATTGGATCGGTGATGGATAATTATGCCGGATGACATTCATCATGTAACAGTTATAACTTGGGGAGATATGTAACTAGCTCCAGTTCAGCAATGTAATGTAGGCATGCATTCCGTATATAGTCATACGTGCTTATGGAAAAGAACTTGCATGCCATCTATTGTCCATCCCTCCCATGGCAGCGGGGTCCTAATGGAAACTAAGGGATATTAAGGTTCTCCTTTTAATAGAGAACAGGAACAAAGCATTAGCACATAGTGAATACATGAACTCCTCATACTACGGTCATGTACGGGAGTGGTTCCGGCTATTGTCACTCTGGGGTTGCCGGGTCATAACACATAGTAGGTGACTACAACCTGCAAGATAGGATCAAGAACACACATATATTGATGAAAAAATAATAGGTTCAGATCTGAAATCATGGCACTCGGGCCCTAGTGACAAGAATTAAGCATAGCAAAGTAGTAGCAACATCAATCTCAAAACATAATGGATACTAGGGATCAATCCCCATCAAAACTAACTCGATTACATGATATATCTCATCCAACCCATCACCCTCCAGCAAGCCTACGATGAGATTACTCACGAACGGTGAAGAGCATCATGGAATTGGCGATGAAGGATGGTTGGTGATGACAAAGGCATCGATTCCCCCTCTGCGGAGCCCAGAACGGATTCCAGATCTGTCCTCTAGAGGAAGAACAGGTGGTGGCGGCGGCTCCGTATCGTAAAACGCGATGAACTCTTCGCCTCGATTTTTTCCGGTCGAAGGAGAATATATAGAGGTGGAATTGGAGGTCGCGGAGTCCTGAGGGGCTCACAAGCGTGCCACGCCCGGCCAGGGGGGGGGGCTGGTGGGCTTGTGAGCTCCTGGCTCCGTCCCTCCAGTTGATTCTTGCGCCAGTATTTTTTATATATTCCACAAAAAATCCTCGTAAATTTCCAGGTCATTCCGAGAACTTTTATTTCTGCGCAAAAACAACACCATGGCAATTCTGCTGAAAACAGCGTGAGTCCGGGTTAGTTCCATTCAAATCATGCAAATTAGAGTCCAAAACAAGGGCAAAAGAGTTTGGAAAAGTAGATACGATGGAGACGTATCAACCCCCATGGTTCCCCTCCACATCCACGCTCTTCTTTCTAGTGTACTGCCGTCGTTCTCGAGCTTCCTCACTGCAGTGATTTCACATTACCAGATCCACGCGGTCCACCTTGACTCCGATTCTTTGGTTCTCGTCTCGGCCTTCGCGTTCTTGTGTGAGGCCTTTGTTGGCGTTACCCCTTCCGTGGCATTGCTTCGCCACTTCTTCTCCCTTGAATTGGTCTCCGAGGAGCAGTTCTCCGGGTGCGCATCCTTGAAAGCGGCCGACGCATCGGTCCCGGGGGCCCTCGACCCGGAGCTCCTCCCCGAAGTAGAGGGGTTCCGGCGGCAATGGGTGCAGGTCGAAACTGCCGAGACCGGAGCCCTGTTCCAGCCCTCGCCGACCCCCTCAATGTTGAACCCGGGTGGATGGCGAGGAGCTCAATGACTACCGGCTCATGCCGGTCCTGACCCGAATAGAGAAGCTGAAGCGGGCGGGGGTGACGATGGTGGTGCGGGAGTTTATTTATTGACAGATTACTCCTCTCCAGCGCCACTCCCGTCCGATGTGGGCCTACACAGAACCTCATGACCCAATGAGGATTGAGGTCCTGCCTCTCTCCCCTGACGTCTTGCGTGAGTTGCTCCGTCGGCTGATTGGTGGCGATCCTCACGAGCTTCCCCAGAATGGCCTCCCATTGTATAACTTCAAGGCCTCGGAAGCTCTCGTCGCGGGGATGTTGCTTTTCGACGAGTGGGGGTTCCTCCCAGGGGGAACGCATGCCCCGGGGGGCCTCGACCCTCGGGGTTCAGGCCCATGAAAACTTTGGTGATGCCGCCCTCCCTCAGCCGAGGTGGGCGGTGTACCGCCGCCAGCTCCCCCGACTCTTGCTCCGGGTCGAGCCGGGGTTGGTGGTGATGACCGGTCGACGGTGGAAGTCTCCGCCCCGCCCTGAAGCTTTAGCCGAGGCCGCCGGGTCTCCACGCCAGGCCACCCGCGTCGGCCGGAAGAGGAGGTCGCCTAAGGGCGGCCGCCCCTCGATGCGGTGGGCTCCGGTGAAGAAGAAGTAGGTCGTCGTAGACGAGTAAGTGCTCGTACCCTCCTTCGTCCTTACTTTCTGCGGCTTCCATCTGAGTCTTTGTTCTGCACGCTCTGCACCGGCGACAAAGGAGTCGGGTCGGTGCTGCCCGTCCCTAAGGTTGCCGAGCATCTTGTGGTTTCTTCCCTCGCACCCCGTGGGGTTCAAACTCCCGGGTCCCTCGCGCGTGATCCTCCCCGCGGTCTTCCTCATCAGTGGCCTCCGGCTTCCAAGAAGAGTGTCATTCCCCTCACCTGTGGCGCCTCCTAGGGTCATGCCATGCCTCCCTTTCGGACCCCTTCTGCTTGGTGACATGGGGCCTCAGGGGTGCTTCCTTCTGACGAAGCGCGTGCGCGTGAGCCCCCAGCCCCCGAGCATGGATCCGGGCTGAGACACTCCTCGCGAGCCTCTCCCGTTCGCCATGTAGAAAGTGAGAGCTCTTGTTGGCCACTAGAGCCTGTTGAAGGTGTGCGCGCTGCGCCGTGGGGCTTGCTCCGCACCGTGGTGGACGCGTTTCCGCGTCTAGGAGCGGGGCTTGCCAGCAATGAAGTCCGCCTGGAGGATGAGCACCGACACCGTGCGTTGGGCTGGCGTCAGCTTGAAGTTCCCGTGAACCTCGTCCGTCTACAGCGTGAGCGCGCCCTCGGGGAGGCAGAGAGGTCCCATTTCGCGGCGGCAGAAGCTCGCGAGCATGCTGACTCTGAGGCTCGGGAGGCTGATTATTGACGCAGGGCCTCTGAGGATCGCCACACGGAGCTTTGCGCCCTCAACGCCGATATTGAAGAGCGGGCTGAGCGGAGGGCCACCCTAGGGGTCCGCCTGCTGAGTTCTTCCCTACCAGCGTGGGCCTTAGAGTGTTCGCCGATTTGCTGGCGCTTGTAGAGGTGGAGCATAGCCTGGAGCAGGAGCGCGTGGAGGTGAGGGAGAGCCAGGTGTCGCTTGCTGAGGAATCCGTTGCCTCTCGTGAGGCGAAGCTTCAGGAGGACATCGACAGGGGGGTGGTGGAGGCTCATCGTTCCCTTCTTCTTGAATTTTGTGCGAAGCTGAGGTTCTAGGAGTCCCGCTTCCGCGAGCGTCATGGCCACCTGAAAAACGAGGTCGATGCCCTCCGGGAAAGGTTGGATCAGGAAGTGAAACGTCGACAGGTCGCACTGGATGCCCAGGCTACTTCCGAAGATAAACTATCTCTTCTTTACAAACAGGTGAAAGGCACGACTTCCCTGGTTGGAGAGGCCTCTGAAGAGGCGATCCATGCTCTCGGCCTCGAGCTTGAACGCTCCCGGATGTTCCAATCCCTCGAGAGGAGAGCCTCCCGGGCTTTGAGCGATATCTGCCGCGAGAGTGTCTCAAGCCCCCTGGTCCCCGACGATGCTGGGTACTTGGGCTTCTTCCTCCGTGTTGTGGAGTGCCTTCAGGCGGGTGCCGAGAAGGTCCACGCGCTCACAGAGGAGAAAAGTCGTGACCTCTTGGGTCAAGCGGCTTCGGACGTGTTGAGCCACCTGCTTCGCCTCAACCCAGACTTTGACTTCACCGCAGTGTTGGATCCGGTGCCAGAGACGATTCGTGCCGCCCTGGCCGAATGGGTCAAGGTCCACGTGGAAGACCTGGTGACGAGGCTTGCTCCGAGGGTTGTGGCATGAGTTCTGGCGACGATGCCTCCCCTTGATCCGCCGCCTTGTTCTCCTGATAGGGTTATGTACTAGGTTTAACAACGACTTTGATGTATGTGGAGGTACCTTTCAATGCATTTTCTGTAGACGTGGTGTGCACAATGCTTTTCTCCTAACTGGGGCCACTGCGAGCCCCGTGTTGTTGCAGTGCTGACGGTCTAGCTCGCGAGCATGGCTTCGTTCATGGCGCTTCCTCCCTGCTTGTGGGGCGGTTTGAGGAGCCTTTTTGCACTCTCTGTCTACAGGTCCCGGTACCGCACATTTCCCTGCCGCCGTGAGGCGCAACCCGTTACCAAGGTTGTTCCTCACGGGGCAAAGCCCCGACGCCCTGGGTGCCGACATGGGCGGCACCTGGGTGGCTTAGTGGCCTTGCAACCGGTAAGGTTACCGAGGCATGTTGCTCAGGAGTCCCCTTTGACACTCAAACTGCTCTACGTAGATAGGACCAAGCCCCGCACATTTCCCCACCACCATTAGGTATGGCCACGAAGGACGCGTCTAAGGGGCGGGGCCCTGCCTCCTCCGTTACTGACCGGAATTCCAGGATGGCATCAGAGGGGGAAAGTGGCCTTATGACCAGTAAGGCTCCCGAGGCATGCCTCAGGAGTCCCCATTGGCGCTCGAGCGATTCCCCAATCCACCCCTCTTGTGGTTGCCTCGGAGGCTCGGCGATCTCCCGAGGTTTCCGCGAAACACCAATCAAAACAAAGTGTGAAAGAGAACTAGAGTTTGGTAAAAGGAGAGAACACAGAGAAGAAATCCCCGCCCTTCTTTTCTTTTCAAAACATTTTGCAAAGAGATCTTCGAGCCTTTGATAGCTCAAAATACAAAACGGGAGGCCCTTGAGGGTCGCAACTTGAAACACAGGAAAGGAACGAGAAAATGGCCGCGTCCGGCACCTAAGTTATTCACCGCCTCTGTCTTCCCCCCAGCGCGGAGCATAGGGCTTCCACTAGGCGTGGGAGGGACCCCTCCGCGTCCTCGGGGGGGGGGGGGGCCCGGGCGTATACAACCTCGTCTAGTTATTACGTGAGAGTGTCACGGTGGGGGTGTATCCGGGAGGTCGCAAGGATGCTTTAGCCTCGCGAGTGTCCCTACCCCCGAGGCATAGGCGCCTGATTCCTTTTGTCTCGGGCATAGTCATTGGTGGGCTGAGTTGATTGCCTCCGTCTTCTCCCCAGCACGGAGCGTAGGGCTGCCACTAGGTGTGGGAGGGACCCCTCCGCGTTCTTGGGGGCCCCGGGCGTATACAGCCGCAACTCGTTCTTACGTGAGAGTGTCATGGGATGAAGTAGGTTCCGGAAAGATTGAAGGACGATGCAGAGGTGCTACGGTCGATGCAAGGTCCCGGGGACGCTTCGGGAGCCCCATGCCTCACACGCGCGTGCCCCACTCGTGGTCCCCGGGGTCGTAGCGGCGTGGCATGGTCCGCCTTGAGCGAGCCCTCGAGCATGGGAGGAGCCCCCATCGCTCGCTGGTCGGAGAGCTCGCCGAGATGGTAGGTCCCGAGTTCCTAGGGAGTTGCCCCAGTGTGCCTCGCTAGCCCCCCCCCCCAGGTTCCCACGTTGGTATCCTGGGCCATGCCCCCGGGCCGGGCTAGCCCAAGCTAAGGGCAATGACGGGTACCCGAACTCCCATTGGCAATCGAATGAAGCCCGCACTAGCGACATGGGCGTGTGTTCCACCCTCAGTCCCCAGGAGGGTGTCGCGCGCCCCGGTGGTAGGGCGGATATACCAACCCGGCCTCGAGGTTAGGATCGTATGGCCCGGGAACACGGGCTTGTGCTCCACCGTCCGTTCCCACGCTGGGGCCTCTCAGCCGGGACACATGGGTGCGTCCACCCTGTCCCAGGCGAGAGGTCCCCGGTCCCTAGACCCAAATGTCTGCCCGAAGCAGCTCCCAGCCAGCAGGTGTGCCCCGCGAGGACTCCCGCGCTGGGCATCCCCGCGAAGCCACCCCCCGGGGCCACCCTCGTGGTGCTGATCATACCTGTTTGTGTGGGGGCTACCCGTGGGATCGCGCGCGTGCCTCCCACCGCAGTGATGGTATGCGCTGCTTCCTTTGTAGCCCGGACATGTGCCGACGTGGTCCTCGTCGAACTGCGTGCACATCCATGGGTTGATGTAGTCGGGCCTCCGGTATTCCCTCCCCGTTCCATGAAGCACGCTGAGGGACGCTGGATGACTCCTTCCCAGCGCAGCCAAATCCCGTGCCTCGAGCAGCTCCTGCTGAATCCCAAGTGGGGGCGGGCGTGAGTGGATGTTTGGGGCGCGCTCGCGAGGTTCCCGTTGTAGCCCCTAGCGATGCGGGTTGACGAGCGCGGTTCCCACAAAGGCGCGCTTGGGTCTCGCCGGCGACATCGCGCCCAAGAGCGCGCCTGTGCCTGCCGACACGTCATCGACGGGCGGCGTGTCGGTGCCTGAGCTCATTCGCCACCAGGAGTGCGACATGTGTGTGGTCGCGTGCTGACATACTCGGAAGGAGGAAGGAACGGCCTGGACGCGTATAAGGGTCGAAGCGACGGGGGGATGCCGTGTGGTTGGAAGGCGGCAGCCCCCGACGCTCGTTGGAAGCCTGTCCAATGTGAGCGCCGGCCGACGGGGTGGCGGAGCGTCGTGACGCGTCCCACTTGTCCGCGCGGATTCGCCGTCTCCCTACCATGAGTGTGACCAGCTTCAGCGGGCCGAGCCCTGGTAGAGACCTTGACACAACCCCTACATGGAGTGCCCAATGTCGGATTTCAGGCTCCGCGAAACCTTAAAGATACGAACTCAGGGGCGTGTACGAAGATCTCTCGTGGGGTCGCCACACCTAACTTGCTACTCGGTGAGGATGGCAGAGAACTCACTCTATGGTTAGGAAGACACATAACACGATAGTTTACCCAAGTTCGTGCCGCGGAGAAGTGTAATACCCTACTGCTACTTTTGTGGATTGCCTCTCATGGAGGTTGGTGGATGAACTAGTACAGTGTTCGAGGAACTCTGGAGGATGGGTGGCCTTTGTCTGGTGTCGGTGTGCGAATGAATGGATTTCGTGTCCCTCTATGAAGTAACCTACCCTCTATATATAGTGGCGGCCTCGGTCCTCTTCCCTGATCGTTTCGGCGGGAAGGGACCCCACAATGTCCAATTTTGAAGGGGAACAGGGGAACATGCTCCCCTGCCCAAAGGTGGTCTTCGCCTGCAAAGTGGCTGCCAGCGCTGCACGGACGGGTCCAGGGATGATGTCCGTCCTGCTGGCGGGCGGCGATGTCTTTGTTGCACTAGAAGGGAAACCTTTGAGAGATGCCTTGGGAACCCCGGTACGTCCTTGCCCCCCTTTGCACTAAAGGGGAAGCTGCTTCGCCTTGCTGTTTGCTGCTCCCCTATCCTTCCTCTGCGTCATCCTTGACTCCTGAGGCTGTGTCTCTCCTCGGAATATCCGCCGCTACGGAGGGGTCTTGAGGAGGCCCCATGCGGGTCTTGATGTTGTTCCTCCTCGTGAGGCTTGGCCCCTCGCGAGGGCCTTGCCTTGTTTGGTGTCGGGCCTGTTGGTTTTTTGCCTATGAAGTCGGCCGGCCCTGGGCCGTAGGCAGGCAGGTCTAGGTACCCCCATCCCTAGAACGCTGACAACTAGTATATGATTTTATTCATTTATTTCCTTTACTTTATTTTGATTTCAACATAGAACTAAAGAAGGCAAAACTTGAACTAACTTTATTATATCTCGCACACAATTACAAAGATAGATCACTAAGCAAATACTCGAAAAGAAAGGACCGAACTAAACTTTTTATTAAACTAAATCATAGGAAAACCAAGGATCAAACTAAAGTAGATAAAAATAAAGATAGTGGTGTCATACGATACCGGGGCACCTCCCCCAAGCTTGGCTCAAGCCAAGGGGGGTGCGCATACCCGATACTCAATCCTGTGTTGGTGGTGTAAATGGAGTAAGATTGCACTTCACTTCCAAGAGGTAATGCAGTCTACGAATGATGCTTCTGAGGGCATTGTTGTACTCTTGCAACTGGATATTTTCAAGAGTGAGACACTTATTCTGAATACGAACCGTTTCAAAGGTACAAAAGGCTTCTATTTCAATGGGGATAAGATAATCATAGTAGGGTTTAAGGATATCTTCTTCTTCTTCCATCGGTGAGGCTTGCTCCCCTACTTGAATTTGCTCCACCACAACTTCCGTGTACTTGATTTTCGAGATAACTACCTTGGGTTCCTCCCTCTTGAGTTCTATCTTCATCAACCAAGAAACTACCTCCTCGTTGTTGGGAGAGGGGGAAGTCATGATATCTGGCCCTGTTGGATCTGACAGAGAAATAACAAGAAAGAAAAAACGGAGATCTCTCTGCGGTACGATGGCCAATATGACCGGGAGTAAATATAGATTTTGTATCTTTTGAAACAAGTAGATCGAGGGGAAAACAAAGTTGTGAAGGTGTCCAAGGTGGGCACCACCCACCTGGGCGCACCTGAGGTGCATGGTGCGCCCTGGTGCCTTGTGCCCTCCTCGGGTACCTTACGGGCTGTTTCTTTTTTTTCCTAATCTTTGATATATTCCAAAACTGATAAAAATATTTTTGCGGATTTTTTGGAGTCCGTTTACTTACCGTATCACGTACCTCCTATTTTTCATGATTCCGCAGTGTTCCGGCAGGTTTCCCTTATGTGTTCCTCCAGTGTCATGGTTTGAATAATATTTCTTTCAACATTAATTGGTGTACGTGAGATTTAGTGTTTAATTCTTTGACCATTGACCACCTTGGGGTTATTACCTTAAGCATTATTTATTTTGATAGCTCCAGCCTGATAAACTTCTTTGATGGTATATGGTCCATCCCATTTAGAGAGAAGTTTTCCTGCAAAGAATCTTAAATGAGAGTTGTACAAAAGAACATATTCTCCCACTTTAAATTCATTCTTTTGAATCCATGCCATCTTTTATTTTTTTCTTTAAATAGTTTGGAATTTTCATAAGCTTGGGTTCTCCATTCATCTAGCAAGCTAATATAAAATGACCTCTTTTCACCAGAAGTTTGAAATCATAGTTGAGTTCTTTGATTGCCCAAAATGCTTTGGGTTCTAACTCAAGAGGCAAATGACAAGCTTTTCCATAGACCATTTTATAGGGAGACATACCCATAGGATTTATATAGGCTGTTTTGTAGACCCAAAGTGCATCCTCTAATTTCTTATACCAATTCTTTCGAGACCTACTGACAGCATTTTGTAGTATCAGTTTTATTTCTCTATTGCTAAGTTCAACTTGTCCACTAGATTGAGGATGATAGAGTGATGCAATTTTATGGTTAACATTATACTTAGCAAGAATTTTACGGAAGGCACCATGAATAAAGTGTGAACCACCATCAGTCATTAGATATCCAGGGACTCCAAACCTAGGGAAAATAACTTCTTTAAGCATTTTAATGGAAGTGTTATGATCAACACTACTAGTTGGAATAGCCTCTACCCACTTAGTAACTAATCAACAACAACCAAAATATGAGTATACCAATTAAAGGAAGGAAATTTTCCCATATAATCAAAACCCCAAACATCAAATGGTTCAACAACAAGTGAATAATTCATAGGCATTTCTTGATGCTTACCGATATTACCAATTCTCTGACATTCATCACAAGATGAAAAAAACTTACGGGCATCCTTGAAGAGAGTAGGCCAATAAAAACCAGATTGCAATACCTTGTGAGCAGTTCTATCTCCCGCATGATGTCCTCCATAAGCTTCAGAGTGACATTTCCGTAGGATTTGTTCCTGTTCATGCTCGGGTACACAACGTCTAATGATACCACCTACTCCTTATTTATAAAGATGTGGGTCATCCCAAAAGTAATGTCTTAAATTATAGAAGAATTTTTTATTTTGTTGGTATGTGAAACTAGGTGGTATATATTTGGCAACAATAAAATTAGCATAGTCAACTACCAAGGTGTGTTGTGAGAAACATTTATTGCAGCTAATTTTTCATCAGGAAAACTACTATCAATAGGTAGTGGGTCATCAAGAACATTTTCTAACTAGACAAGTTATCAGCAACGGGGTTCTCAACTCCTTCCCCATGAGTGATGTGTAAATAAAATTCTTGTAGCAAGAGAACCCACCTAATGAGTCTAGGTTTAGCTTCTTTCTTTTCCATAATATATTTTATAGCAGCATGATCGGTGTGAACAATCACTTGGGAATCAACAATGTAAGATCTGAATTTATCACAAGCAAACACAACTACTAAAAATTCCTTTTTAGTGGTAGCATAATTCCTTTGAGCATTGTCTAGAGTTTTATTAGCATAATTGATGAGATTTCATTTTTATCAACTCTTTGTCGTGGAACAACACCAACAACATAGTCACTAGCATCACACATAATTTCAAAAGGCAAGTTCCAATCAGGTGGTTGAACAAGGGGTGTAGTGGTAAAGGCTTTCTTAAGTGTTTCGAAGGCTTCTACACAATCATCATAAAGAACAAATGGAACATCCTTTTGTAAAAGATTTCTAAGAGGCCTAGAAATTTTAGAGAAATATTTAATAAACCTCCTATAGAAACCAACATGACCAAGGAAACTACGAATACCTTTGTTATCTTTAGGACAAGACATTTTGTCAATTGCATCAACTTTAGCTTTATCCACCTCAATACCTCATTTAGAAATTTTATGACACAAAACAGTACCTTCATTAACCATAAAGTGGCACTTCTCCCAATTCAAGACAAGACTAGTTTGCTCACATTTCTGCAAAACTCGGTCAAGGTTGCTCAAGCAATCATCAAAAGAAGTTCCATAAACTGAAAAATCATCCACGAAAACCTCAACAATGTTTTCACAAAAATTAGAGAATACTAGTCTTCAACCCGTGCATTCGCACGGGCACCCCAATATTCTTGAGAATGTTAAAATTCATACATAACATGAACCACGAACATATATTTGTATATGATTTGTCAATTTGTATTGCTTATCATCATTTAAAAATATTACTACAACTCATTGTCAAACAAACTATCAGGGAAAAAACATTATCTAAGCCATTGAGGTGTTGGTCGAAAGCACGTACACATTTCATTAATTTTGTTAAACGATCATGACATAGTAAACCAAAATAATTCTTTTGTTCCATATAATCATATAGAGCAAGCATTGTGAATCTTTGCAACATACACCACATGCTTCAAATGTATGTTAGAAAGGACATACGTGTATCATGTATATATACTAACATACCAATAGGTAATATTAATTGAAAATTTTGGATGCATTTGAGATCTTCCATAATTACATTGGAGTAGGTGGATATAATACTTACGTACCAAAATAGCTAGCTAAACTGCACAAGTAAGCTTTATCACTTTATACTTGTGTCACACTGTGATTCTCCATGATTTCATGTGTTAAGAAGCCCAAATATCTTAAATTATAATTACGAACAAACAAAAGAAATTGCATGAAAAGTATGCACAGTTAATATTAGTTGACATTGCTATTGTATCCACTAAAGGTCACCATAGGAGTTGTCCAATGCCGACACACTCAAGAACAGTAGAAAATTGAATAAACTGTGTAAGAGGAGATAAAACACAAGTGAGATGGGAGAGCATTGGCTTACATAACTGCACTTTTACTACTCTATTTCTCGAAAATATTGTTATAAAGAAACAAAAATAACCTAGATCTTGATTCATGTCACCTAAACTCCAATGATAATATAAGGCAATATGTAAGCACTACATAGCTGAGAACAACTCCAGATTGGTACATAATTCAAATAATATATATTTTGAACTTTTATATTTATATTTGTGCACAGAAACTATAGACCATAACTGAAAAACATGCTCAGGTATTCCATATTAAATTAATAAAATAACTAAACCAGACACACAAATTTAATTACATAGAAACGTAATCTGAACAATCTTGTGAATTATTGATCTATGTTCTACCAAGCCTAAATATCATCCTAGGTGAATGTATGTTCCAATCTTGATGATTTTATTACAGAAAGAGTCAAAATCTTAGATCTCGTGCAGCAAAATGGTAATCTCTAGTTTTGTGGAATGAAAAAGGAACCATAGCTTAAATTTTTTTTTCATAGTGCACGTCAAATATTTAGATATTATGTCTACAGACAAAATGAAAAACTAACCACTGTCACATACACCTTATGTGTGTAATGCCAGCCAATAGAAAAAAATCCCCGCACTTTTCTTAGTATAGAATGTAATGATGGACATACACATGCTATATTGGAACAAGAATGTACTATAATCAACTCGAGATACATCATAAATCATATAATGATAAACCAGCAGAACAATCACCTTAATTATTTTCCCATGAGGTTATCTATGAAAAGAAAAACAACAAATAGAATGGCGAGATTGCAATTAATCTTGTCCCTGGTTATCCATCTCGCATTAGCTGATAGACTGCTAAGGGCCGCCTGCTTTTACTAAAGACTGGGTGCACATAGCAGCTTCCAATACATAGGACCGTGGAAGAAATAACCATTTGTTAGAATAAAACAATCTTATACTTATACTTAATCATGACAACAGCTATTCATGCTTCATTGCTGGAAAGACTATGCAGGAAAGTCAGCTTGGGCCTGCCTGATGACTTTTCTACATAGGCACATAATAGCTTTTGCGCCAATTTGTCTCACTGAAAGAAAAAATATTGTGAAAATACATTAGAATAGTTCTGTCAAGATGTATTTGCTATGAGAGATCATCCAAGTGAGTAAAACATTTTTTCTAGAACAAAGGAAAACAGGCCAGCACATTGCTGTAATCAGGATACTATCTTCCAAAGTAATACAATATACAACGAACCCGGGACCAGCTGAATTTGGAGTATGCAGTGTTCGATATTACCATGTTAGCACCCGATTCAGTCTGTCGAACTGGCACATTGTTTCTGGCCATTCGTAGACTGCACTATATGATCTCTTTGCTGGTCGGTACATTTGGCTGTAGGAAATCCCAAGTATAGTATGTAACCAGGAATCCAGGATGATGGATCCCTCCATGTATTGGCTAGCTAGCTAATTGATGGATTCTACGGGGAGACACATATGTATACAATATAACACGTTGATTGATTTGAAGGCTGGGGGCACGTATTTTTCTTCATGCTTGCTTGTTGCTCCAAAATCCATTACCATCTTGTTTTAAAGTACCTCCATGCTTTCATACATGAGCCTGTCATGGCCAAACGTACCGCTTTGAGATCACGTCATATATATCACGAGCAAACACAGCTTGACCGATTTGGTCATGAACGGGATGCGCCATCCGTTCTCCAGATCGACCTCGTACACACGGATCTTGTAGAACACAGGTTGATCAGACATCTGACAGGAGGAAAATAAAGGAATCAAGAGATGAACCTTATATGGTAAAAAATCAAGAAAAGATCCATACATGTGCTAGCTAGCTAGTCCATTGATGGAATCCAATCCACGGGGAGACACACACAAATATGCTGCAAAGAACAAATCATTTGATGGTGGCCGGTAGTCTGTAGGTGCGTCTGCTAGCTAGCCGCATGAAAATCTATGTACCATCATCAATTAGAACATAGATCGTACATTGGATTGGAGCAAGAAAAACAAATCAAGACTGGATGGACTAGCGGCTAGGTTAGAGGCAATCTTTTTTATAAGGGAAGGAGGTAACCTTATAATGAACGTGGGAAATTGGGTGGACCATCGGAAGGACTTCCGATTAGATCTAAAACGTTATTAATTGGACCCACAATATCAATGGCTTCTATTTTTTAATTTTTCTACAATTAACGTGGGAATTTCTTGAGAGTCTAGAATTAGTATAAGTATAGATAGCAGTCATACATCTTTGAAAGGTAGCAGGTGCATTGCATGAACCATAAGGCATACGTCTATAAGCATAGTTCTAAAAGAACAAGTACAAGTGGTTTTCTCTTGATCAGATTGTGAAACAGGTATTTCAGAGAAACCTGAATATCCATCTAGGAAGCAAAAATGTGTGTGCTTAGAGAGTCTCTCTAGCATTTGATTGATAAAAGGTAGATGGTAATGATCCTTTCTAGTTGCTTTGTTTAATTTTCTGAAATCAATTACCATTCTATAACCAGTGGTAATTCTTTGTGGAATAAGTTCATTCTTATCATTAGGAACAACAGTAATACCTCCTTTCTTAGGGACACAATGAACGAGGCTTACCCATCTACTATCAGCTATGGGATAGATTATACGTGTTCGAGAAGCTTCAATATTTCAGTTCTTACCACTTCTTGCATTTTAGGATTCAACCAACATTGATGATCAACAATGGGTTTAGCATCAGGTTCCATATTGATCTTGTGCTGACATAGAGTGGGACTAATGTGCTTAAGGTCATCAAGAGTATATCCAATTGCAGCTCGGTGCTTCTTTAGAACTTTCAGTAATCTTTCTTCTTCATGTCCTGAAAGGTTAGCACTAATAATAAGAGGATATATCTTCTTTTCATCAAGATAAGCATATTTCAAAGTACCAGGCAATTGTTTCAATTCAAACACAGGATCACCTTTAGGTGGAGGAGGATGTCCTAGAGTTTCAATAGGCAAATTGTGTTTAAGCAGAGGTTGTTTTTCGAACAAGATGTTATCTATTTCATTTCTTTCATGCATATGCATATCATTTTCATGGTCTAGCAAATATTGTTCTAAAGGATCAGTAGGAGGCACGACAATAGAAACAAGACCAATTATCTCATATTTATTAGGCAGTTCTTTCTTATGATGTTTTCTATTAAACTTGGAAAAAATAAACTCATGAGAATTACCACCAAAATTAACACCGATAGTTTGTTTATGGCAACCTATAGTAGCATTAACGATGTTCAAGAAATGTCTACCCAAAATAATGGGACAAAAATCATCTTGTGGGGAACCAAGAACAAGAAAATAAGTAGTATGTTTTGTTTTCCCACACAATACTTCAACATTTCTTACAATCCCAAGTGGTGCGATGGTGTCTATGTTAGCAAGTTTAATAGTAACATCTATGTCTTCTATTTCAGCGGGTGATATTTCATCCTTAATTTCTTGATATAGAGTAAAGGGAATAGCACTTACTATAGCACCTATATCACATAATACATGCTAACAATGATCTCCTATTTTAACTGAAACAACATGCATGCCAACAAGTGGTCTATGTTTATCTTTCCCATTAGGGTTAGCAATTCTAGCAGTTTCACCACAGAAGTAGATAACATGCCCATCAATATTTTCTTCCAAGAGATATTTAACCATAACAACATTAGGTTCTACCTTAAGTTGTTCAGAAGGTTTAGGTGCTTTAATATCACTTTCGCGAACCATAGTTGAAACCTTAGCATGTTCTTTTATCTTAACAGGAAAAGGAGGTTTTTCAATGTAAGCGGTAGGGACAACTTGGTCAATATTATAAAGAATAGTTTCTTATTTGGCTATTATTAGTTCTTTAATTTCTTATTTAATAGGGGGATGATATTTACCACTTTTCCATAGGGAGATCCATATGAGTAGCAAATGATTCACAAAAGAGGCTACTATCTCAGAGTCAAGTCCATATTTAGTGCTAAACTTTTGAAAAGCATCGGTATTCATAAAAGATTTAACACAATCATACTTAAGCCTAATACCTGACTCTTTACCTTCCTCGAGTTCCCAATCCTCAGAGTTGTGTTTAATTATTTCTGAGAGATCCCACCTAAATTCAGTAGTCTTCTTCATAAAAGAACTAGTACAACAAGCGTCGATCATGGTTTGATTATTACGAGAAAGCCGAGCATAAAAGTTTTGAATAATAGTTTCTCTCGAGAGCTCATGATTGGGGCATGAATATAACATTGACTTAAGCTCCCCCAAGCTAGAGTGATACTTTCACCTTCACGAGGTCAAAAATCATATATATAATTCCGATCACGATGAACTAGATGCATAAGATAATTTTTTTGATGAAATTCCATTTGCAATCGATTCCAGTTCCATGATCCAATATCATCACATAGCCTATACCATGCCAATGATTTTTTCCTTTAACGATAAAGGGAAAACCTTCCTCTTAACACAATCTCCGGGTAGACCTACAAGCTTAAATAATCTACAAATTTCATCCCCATATATCTAGTGCTTATTAGGATGTTCAGTTCCATCTCCTGCATTAGGATTAGCTAGTAGTTGTTCTATCAAACCCGAAGGAATTTAATAACTAATATTTTCAGTAGGTGAAGTAGGTTGAGGGGCAACTAATTGTACTTCCGGTCGAGGTGAAGATACCCCGAACGAACCCCTCAAAGGATTGTTTTCCATAGTCGCAAGTGACAATAAATTTCAGCACGTAGCAATAATTTTTCCTTACCGATTTCGACTTACCGAGAGCGCTTCACTCCCCGGAAACGACACCTTAAAAGAGTTCTGACGAACCACAAGTATATGGGATCAATCATAGTCCTTTCAATAAGTAAGAGTGTCGAACACAACGAGGAGCAGAAGGAAATGACAAGTGGTTTTCAGCAAGGTAATTTTTGCAAGCACTGAAATAGCGGTAACAAGTTGTTTGATAGTAAGATAGTTGTACAAAGTAACAAGTAACAAGATTAACAATAAGTGCAACACGGTAGCCCAATCCTTATGTGGAAAAGGACATGCCAAAGTGGTTTCTTATAATAGGCAAAGTGTTCTTGAGGGCACACGGGAATTTCATCAAGTCACTTTCACCATGATAGCTTGATTCGTGTTGGATACTTTGATAGTTTGATATGTTGGTCGATCGGTGCTTAGGTGTCGTTCTTAATTGAACAAACCTCCTACTTATAATTAACTCCCTCGCAAGCATCCGCAACTACGAGAAAAGTATTAAGATAAATATCTAACCATAACATTAAACTTTTGGATCCAAATCGGTCCCTTACAAAGTAGCTCATAAACTAGGGTTTAAGCTTCACTCACTCTAGCAACCCATCATCTAATAACTACTCTACAATGCATTCCCTTAGGCCCAAATATGGTGAAGTGCCATGTAGTCGATGGTCACATGACACCACTAAGGGAATCACAACATACATACCATCAAAATATTGAACATATATCAAGTTCACATGATTACTTGCAACATGATTTCTCCCATGGCCTAAAGAACAAAAGTAACAACTCACAAATGATAAACATGCTCAAGATCAGAGGAGTATTAATTTTCAGAAAGGATCTGAACATTTTGTCTTCCACAAAATAAACCATATAGTAATCAACTACAAGATGTAATCAACACTACTAACCCTTGACAAGCAACAATCTAAGGTTTTGGTGCAAAGATTGAACACAAGAGATGAACTAGGGTCTGAGAGGAGATGGTGCTATTGAAGATGTTGATGAAGATTGGCCTCCCGAAGATGAGAGGGTTGTTGGTGATGATGATGGCGATGATATCCCTCTTCGGGAGGGAAGTTCCCCTAGCGGAATCGCTCCACCGGAGGGCAAAAGTGCTCTTGCCCAAGTTCCGCCTCGAGATAGAGGCGCTTCATCCCGAAAGTCCTCCTCTATATGGTTTTAGGTAAAAACAAAATATATACCAGAAGGGGGGGCACCGGAGGTGGGCCGGGCTGAGCACCACCCACTAGGGCGCACCCGAGGGGCCTCGTGCGCCCTGGTGTCCTGTGCTCACCAGGTGGCCCCGCTCCGGTACCTCTTTGCTCTAGTATTTTTTATACATTCCATAAAATATCTCCGTGAAGTTTCATCTCATTTGGAGTTGTGCAGAATAGGTAACTTGATGTAGCTTTTTGAGGTCCAGATTTCCAGCTACCGGTATTCGTCCCTTTTGTGCAAATTTTGCATATTATGAGAGAAAATGCATTAGAAATACTCCCAAAAGCATTATTATGCATAAAAACATTATAAATAACAATAGGAAAACATGATGCAAAATGGACGTATCAGAATCCACCTGCAACACACCTTATGTACCAAGTGGCAAGGTCAAGTAACTGTGTGGCTGTAACATCAGAGGGATCCGAGGTATCATCGTCGATGGATTCGGATCGATGTAACCATCAAGGCGACCAGGGAGGAATCACCCTCGATGGTCCAAATTTGAGAGGTTGTTCGACAGAGTCGTTATCGGAGGTGGTGAAGGAGGAATCACCCTCCGTAAACCACAATCGGTTAACTACACTACATAGCTAACATCAAGAGTACTTATCGAGGTGTCACCCTCGGTACTCGATATTAACTCTGCAGCCTCATACAACAAGGGGGTACGAGTGATGTGAAGGGTCTTGGCTCATCGATCAGTAGATCGAGACTTGATGATAAAGCGGGGCAACTGGGACTAAGGGGTCAAAGGGGATCATTGAGCCACCTACACTAATCATTTGATATTGCAATAGAGTATTTAGCAGTGTATCAAAAACAAGCTATACATTGGAATAGGAGCTATCTATAATAGTAGGAAAATCTAATGCAAGCATGAGGGAGAAAAAATAGGCGATATAGGAATGATTAAGGGGGGTTGCTTGCCTTGTTGCTCTGCAACAAAGCGCTGGTGATGAGGAGGGTAGTCGCACTTGGGAGCAACGTGAGCGTTAGTGTCTATCGGAGAGAAGTGGGGGAAGAAACAATAAATATAAAGGAGATACATGCATCACGATGCATGACATGGCAATATGCAGTATTAGGGATGAGCTAACGCAGTACTACACGTCATGGACGGATCGGGAATATATGTGACGATATTTCCCAGGTCTCTAGTTATTATGAGACACGCGAAAACGATGGAAAATTTCGATGTTCGCTATGCTAGGGACGTATGACAAACGAACGGACAACGTATCCGGGTTCGTCTCGTTTTTATGATCAACTTTCATCTACATATTATTTTCATCCAGATTACATATTATTTTATATTAGTTTTTAAAGTTTTATTAATATTCTAAAATTAAACAGATTTAATTTAATTCAGTAATGACATCAGCATGATGTCATGCTGACATCAGTAGTCAACACAACCTTTGACTAGTGGGCCCCATTGTCATACTCACATCTTTAAACCAGGTTTAATAATTAATAAATAGATTTAAATTAGTTAAATTTAAATCAATTAGATTAAAAAACAAAGGGGTCCCACATGTCAAAAACTCCTAATTAATTAAGTAATTTAATCGAGAGTTAATTAAGTCCTTAATTAACTAACTAACTAATATTTAGTTATTAATATTATAATAATTTTATTTATTTTATTTTTATTTTACTTATTTTGTCATTCAATGGGGTGAGGGGGATTTACCTCAAAATAATCTATCACACACGCGCGCACGGGGGGGGGGGGGTATTCCCCCATGTCGACAGGGAGGTGGCTAGGGGTGCTCGAGGCCGTGGTCGAGGCCATCAGGGGTTGTGAGAGGCATGCAGCGGGGGTACAACGGCGGGTCCTATGGGGGGAGGGGGCACCCACCGAAATTCAAGGTGGAGGCGGCCCGTGTGCGTGCGACGAGGCGATGCGAGACGGGCATGGCCAGCAGGGCAAGGGCCCGTGCATGGAAGGGGCGAGACTGGCGGCGACGGGGTTCGCTAGAGGGGGGATGCCGTGGATTTAGTGGGGGAGGAGGAGAGGAGTAGGGGGTCCTTATTGTCGTTGGAGAGGAGAGGGGGCGGCGAGGCTTGGTGGGGCCGGTGAGGGAGAGGGCGAGGAAGGCCGACAGGGACGAGGCAGCCGACGTCAAGTGGTGGCGGTGGTGGCCGGGGGGCGTCGGATCTGGACGAATCCGAGTCGAGTGAGGGAGAGGAGAGGATCCGCGAGGGGTGGGGGCTCTCGGGGGAGAGGGAGTGAGGGGAGTGGGGGTGGACCGGTGGGTAGTGGGTAGTGGGTTAGTTGTGGCTGAGCCGGCCGGTTGGCGAATTGGGCCACGACCTAGTGGGGGGAGGGATTTCCTTTTGTTTTCTTTATTTTATTTTATTTTATTTTTATTTGTTTTACATTTATTTTAGTTCCTATGACAAAATACTTTTATAAAATAAGGGACTTAGCCCATAATTAGTGTTCTAATTTTATACACTACCACAAAAAGTTTGGGAGGTATTTGCAAAACTTAGGATTCTCCATAACATAAAAGGCATTTAATTAAAAGTGTTGGCCTGTGTTTTAATTGTTTTGAGGCACTAAAGTATTTGATAAAATATTGGTTACAATTTTATAATAGCTTAGATGCATGATTGTTATTCCCTGGTTTGCAAAACTCTTAACTCCACTTTTCAAATGAATTGGAATTGCAAAGGAAATTGAATTGAGTTTTGATTCCAAAAGTGATCACATATGGATTATCAAAAGCATTAGCTTAACCCCCATGTTACTATAGTTTAATTGGAAGGATTACTATAGCATAATCCGGGGATGTCACAACTCTCCCCTACTACAAGAAATTCTCATCCCGAGAATTAAGAAGTAGAAAGAAAAAGCTCGGGATATTCATCACGAAGATGATCCTCGCGTTCCCAAGTTGCTTCATCTTTAGAATGATTTGACCACTATACTTTAAGGAACTTGGTGACCTTGCCACGAGTCCGACGCTCAGTCTTACCGAGAATGCATACTGGATGCTCTTTTTAAGAGAGGTATTGTTGCAGCTCAAACATATCATGATTCAATGGTCGAACAGAATCCTTGAAGCAGTGGCGGAGCTGCGACACATGAAGACATCGTGAACTTGAGAAAGGTTCGTCGGTAGCTCCAATTGATAAGCCACTTTTCCATGTCTTTCGAGAATAGTGAATGGACCAATATAGCAAGGAGCTATCTTGTCCTTGATCCCAAAATGGTGTGCACCCTCATTGGAGTGACTAGAAGATAAGCCTTTTCGCAAGGTTGATAGACCATATCTTGCTCATGACGGTCATACTGACTTTTCTGACGATAGTGAGCAACCTTCAGATTCTCATGAATATGCGGACTTGATCTTCAGAATGTTGGATAATATCCATACCGAAGAGTGATTGTTCCCCAGTTTTTGACCAATTCATAGGATTTCAACACCTTCGTCCATACAATACTTCAAAGGGGGCCATCTTCACACTAGCTTGATAGCTATTGTTGTAGGAGAACTCAGCATATGGGAGAGATTCCTCCAATTTCTTACTGAAAGAAATGACGCAAGATCGAAGCATGTCTTCGAGAATTTTGTTGATCGTTCAACTTGTCCTTGGGATTGAGGATGAAGTGCGGTGCTAAAGGACAAATGAGTCCCCATAGCTTTCTGAAAACTTTCCGAGAATTTTGAAGTGAGCAAGCTGCCACGGTCCGAGCTGACTACTAACAGAAAACCCTGAAGTGAAACAATTCTGGACATATATAGATGTGCCAGCTCACTAGTAGTAATTATTTCTTTGACGGCCAGAAAATGTGCAACTTTGGACAGTCAGTCAATGACGACAAGAATAGCATCTTTACCTTTCTGCAATATGGGAAAACCAGTTGCAGAGTTCCAGCACGCTTTTGATGTCCTGCTTTGTTCGCTGGCAAATATCACATTCCACAACATAGCATGCAATGTCTTGTTTCATATTTGACCAGCAGAATCTTTGACGGATGTCTTGGTACAACTTGGCACTACCCGGATGAATAGACAACAGTGTATCAAGAGCTTATTTCATCACCCTTCCAGTCATTCTGAGGTTTTCCCTCTTACTTGATACATAAAGACGACCCTTGAATTACAAGGTGCCATCATCAACAAGAGTGAAGCAAGAGGGTTTACCTTCTGCAAGGTATCTCTTAATCTTATTGACTTCAAGGGCAAAGAGTTGAATAGTTTTGATGCTCCTCACGAGATCTGGTTCAACAACGAGGTTACTCAGGGACCCTTATTAACAACACGGAGGTTCATCTTGCAAGACTCTTCAGGAGGGGGAACAAGATAACCCTGAGGAACAATATGGAGGTTTAGCTTACGAAATTCCTCTTGAAGACGGTCGTGAACCTTATGAACCTGGAGGTGGTTGCAGTACGACTTGCGGCTCAAGGCATCATCCATTACATTAGCCTTTCTAGGTGTATAGGAAATACCAAAGTCGAAATCTGTTATGCGCTCCATCCATCTTTGTGGACGAAGATTCAGATCCAGCTCAGTAAATAGGTATTTCAGACTTCGATGATCGGTGTAGATCTCACAACAATTACCACGAAGTAATGCTGCCACTCCTTCAGCGAATGTACAACTGCAGCAAGTTCGAGGTCATGAACTGGATAATTCTCTTCATGAGCACACAACTGATGAGAGGCATAAGAAATCACTTTGCGCTCTTGCATTAGGACACAACCAATTCCTTGATGAGAAGCATCCCAATATATGAAGAAATATTTTTTAGTATTCGGAGGAGAAAGTACTTGAGCACATATCAGTTTGTCCTTGAGTGCTTGGAAGATTTCCTCACACTTATCTGCCCACTCGTACTTAGCACCTTTGTGAAACAGATTGGTTAAAGGTTTCGCAATCTTGGAGAACTTCTCAATGAATCGACAACAATAGCGGGCGAGTCCAAGAAAACTTCTCACTTGCTTGATATTCTTCGGGGGAGTCCAGTCAATAATAGCCTGAACTCCTTCGGGGTTAACCGGAATACCATCATTGGAAATTACATGATCAAGGTAAGTCACTTCGTCGAGCCATAATTCACAGTTGGAATACTTTGCATAAAGTTGATGCTTCCCAAGCTTTCCCAGTACGAGACAAAGATGTTCAACATGCCCTTCTTCATTCTTTGAATATACCAGAATATCATCCAGATATACGACGATGAATTTGTCGAGGTAGTCCATGAATATATAATTCATCAACCGAGAGAACGTTGTCGGAGCATTGGTTAAGCCGAAGGACATGACGGTGTACTTGTATGAACCATATCGAGTAACGAAGGCGGTTTTAGGGATATCCTCTTCGCTAACATGGATCTGGTGGTATCCCAACCTCAAGTCGAGCTTAGAGAAGAATAACGAACCAGCAAGTTGATCATACAGATCATTTATCCGAGGAAGAGAATATTTGTTTTGAATAGCGGCCTGATTGATAGGACGGTAGTCTTGAACTAAACGATTTGTTACATCCTTCTTTTTAACAAAGAGAGAAGGTGCTCCCCAAGCAGAGGAATTTGGATGAATGAAACCCAGGAGAAGCAAATTGTTAATTTCTTGTTTAAGTTCTAGGAGTTCATGTGCTGGCATCTTATAAGGACGCTTGGCGATAGGAGTGGTACCGGGTAACAATTCAATGACAAAGTCAATACCTCGAGCAGGGGGATCCCTGGGAGTTCTTTTGGAAATACATCTTGGAATTCCCAGACAATTGGAATGTTTTCGATCCCTTTAAGAGGTGATGCATTTAGAGCATTCACGACATATAGCCATGCTTCAGAATCTTGAACGAGATGAGCATGATAGCTTATTAATTCATTTGAAGGATGCAGGAGGTGGATGGTTTTGGTGGCACAAACGATTGAAGCTGTATGAGCTTTCAACCAGTCCATTCCCAGTATGAGGTCAATGTTGCAAGACTTCAGTAATATGGGAGCGGCAAGGAATTCCAGTCCTTCAATTTCAACGGGAACATTGGGGAAAACCACACAGGTTCGACATTGGCCCGCGGGGATGTTTACCACTATCAAACAATAAACAAGCTGTTACCGAGTTAACGGTAAGTGTACCAATCACGCTAGCAGGCTGGTCTTGATCTTGACTCATCTCAATGTTGTTGGCATGACCACGAACATAAGCAGGCTTGCCATTGTTGTTGCGGTTCTAATTGTTGCCACTACCAGTTGAGGGACGTGCCAACTGATTCTGATTTTGTCTATAGTCTCTAGCACGGTGACCTGGACGGCCACACTTGAAACACAACCCATCCTTAGGGTGGGAAGGAGGAGCTCGTGGTGGTGGAGCTCGAAGCCTCGACTGCTTAGCTGGTGGAGGAGGCAGACGAGTTGCAGCATATGATGGACTTGGAGCAGGAGAAGGCGCATGGTACATGTTGTGGGGAATCCAGTTCTTTCGCTTCTATGGAGATGAGCCCGAAGATGAGCCCATGTCACGGTTGCACTTGCTGCTATCCTTATATTCCTATAGACCAGTTTCAACCTGAATGACATTGTTCACCAAGGTGACAAAATTAGTGTAGTCCTGAACAGGGAGTGCCAACTTGTTGTCAGGGTGGAGGCCATCATGGAACTTCTCGTGTTTGTGAGCATGAGTCGCAATGTATTCTTCAACATAGCGGGATAAGTCTAGAAACTTACGTTGATCAGCATCCATAGTTTTGTTGTTTTGTACGAGGTTGCAGAACTCACGCTTCTTCCGGTCCATGATTCCCTCAGGAATGTAGCAGGCACATAAAGCAGGTTGGAACTCCGTCCAAGTGATGACAGTTCCAGCAGACCGAGAGCGCCTGTGGTGGTCCCACCATTGAGCAGCGGGACCCTTGAGGAAGTAAGCCGCAAAGTTGACATAGCTCTCCAGGGGAACATTGGCGGACTCTAGCTCATAAGCGATGTCACTGAGCCAGTCATCGACATCAATATCATGAGTTGAGCTACGATAAATCGCAGGGTCCACGCGACAGAAGTCTTACAGTGTCACGCCTTGCTGCTGGTTCAGAGTCGGTCTTGGGAACTGGTCCATGAGCCCTTGCATAAACTCACGGTTCAGTTCAAACCGTTGGACCATCCCAACCAAATATTCAGGGGGTGGGGGTGGTGGATAGTTTGTGGCACCACTCGGGCGGCCAGCTGGTCTAACCATCCTACTAAAATTTAATTGGGGTAGTTTAGCATAATTTAATCGCTCGGGTATGGAATTCATTCATGAAGTAATCAAGCATAACGAAGGGAAAATGCGATAGATACTTCATAAAAACCAAGTTCGACATACAGATCCATACATAAGTTCGATTCCAGACCATCGACTACAAGTTCGAAATTTAACCATAACCTGGACTCAGTAGGTGTCACGCAGGCACGTGGTGGAGAGATACAACAACGAGACGTAGCAATAATACTAGATCATGTTGGAGACAACGACTCAAACTTAAATTCGAAATTTGGCAATAACATGGACTCACTAGGCGGCACACAGGCACACGGTTGAGGGATACAACAATGAGATATAGCAATAATGCTACATCAACGTTGGAGACAAGGACTAAATCCGGGTAGCTGATAGTGACCCTGATAGAAGAACCTAGGGGATGATTCTGCATCCTGTTGTGACTCATGGGCATGTACTGCATCGAATCGGGGAGCAGAGGCCCAAGTGCAAGGGTACGACCTCCAACAGCAGGCCACTCAAGGCCTGGTGGTAGCTCTGTCCTGCGCAGGTGGAGGATGTACTCGGGATGGGTCCTTGCAGTGTCTGCTGATAGCGACTGTGTCATCACGTCGTAAAGACGGGTACGCGTGGTGTATAACTCAACAGTCTGAGCTCGGAAGGCATGATCCAGCGCATGAGTGTACTGCACAAGAACCTGTGGGTTGTAGCAACGACTCATGTAGGGGGTATAGACAGTACGTAGGATCGGTCATTGCGCTCCTGAACATAGGAAGTGTAGGCAGTGAGATCATATCTAATCTCATCCCGAGTAGGAGCATACGGGATGTATCTGAATACAGTCCCCTCCACGCGAGGGTGCGCTCCACAGAGGCGGCTGATAGCGATATAGGCAGCATCATGGACAACCATATCGATCGTCACCCCAACTCTGTAGAAGGCATGGAGCTCGTTGGTGGAGATGTCCTCCCAATCAAAGATGCGAACCTCAGCCTAGTACTGCTCCTAGTTGAACTCGTGGAAGTACTCGTACACATTGTACTTGGGGTACCAGCGATATCCCAGCTTGGTCAAGATGTCGACCGGAATGGCCGGGAACCCACCCGCATCGACAACCATAGTCGGGCGTACGACCTGTCTTGCGGGACGCATATGAAAAGAAGGTTCAAGGATGTCAAATGACAATGTGTGTAATATTCTATCAGAAGAAAAACATTAGATAATCCAGCTCTCCGGGTTGATGTGATTACGAGAACCTAATGTTAGAGTTAGCAAAATCCTTTAACCCGAAAGAGAAGAGTGATCAGAACCCAGAGTATAGAAGAGGAGTAAAAGATACTAATACCACCCGATTGAGATGTGGGCCCGTAAGCCACACAACAATGTTAGTAAAAAATTTCAAGTACTAGACTCAACTTTAGAAAAGGAGTTGGAAAGGGAGATACCTACAAGCAGTCGGCTCTGACACCAACTTGTGATGCCCCCTATTTTGACCGGACGCTAATCATACACGCAATGCGTACAAACAAGATCAAGAACTCACGGGAAGATATCACATCACAACTCTAGACACAAATAAAAGCATACAAGCTTCATATTAAAAGCGAGGAGCCTCGAGGGCTCGAATATAAGAGCTTGAAAACACATGAGTCAACAGAATCAATAATATCTGAGTACACACATAAAACAAGGTAATGCCGTAGAGAAGGCTAGCACAAAAGATACATAGATCGATAGAGGCGAGGCCTCCTGCCTGGGAACCTCCTGAACTACTCCTGGTCATCAGGGCCCTCCACGTAATAGTAGGAAACGTCGGGGTAGTAGACGTCGTCGGCGAGATACGCCATCTCGTGGGCTCAATCATCTGGTCACGACAATCGTTTCAAGGGGAAAGGGGAAGCAAAGCAACGGTGAATACTCATCCAAAGTAGTCGCAAGATTGACATCGGGACTATACTAAGTATGCATCAGTATCAAAGGAATGGGGTTATATGTGGATTGACGGTAGCAATGAGAGAGTAGAGAGAAGGGAGTAGCCCTATCCAAGTCTAGCATCTCCTGGTCTCCTCGAGGGGTACACTAACTTATGTGTCAGCTTGATAAACTCTGGTTGGACACACTTTCCACGGTCATGCCTGACCTCGATACATCAACATGTCGTAGCCCTACCTAGGCTCAACAAAGAGGCCAGCCAGCTGGTCTAAGTCCTAAGCGCAGGGGTAGTCTTGCATGATGCGTGGGCGGCCGATGTCAATCCTGGCACCTCTTATACAAAACAGATTCTTACACGGACCACTCGGGCGTGCGTCGCACCATTGCTGACGTCTGAAGAGCTTCGACTGATACCACGACATCGAGTACCCATAACTTATCCCACGTGAAGGTTAGTGCGAAAAGGTGTGCGGCCAACTTATATCAAATACCCAAACCCCATTAGCACTTCAATAACACTATGGCGACGACCAGCAATCCACAATATGTGGTCCCATCGCCCCGTCTAGAGGATGTGTGGCAAGGGCCAAGAATGCCCAGCCACGCCTCGTCACAACCACGCTGGAATCCACCCGCAACACACCTTATGTACAAAGTGCCAAGGTCAAGTAACTGTGTTGCTGTAACATCAGAGGTGTTCAAGGTATCACCCTCGATGGATTCTCATCGATATAACCATCAAGGAGACCAGGGAGGAATCACCCTCGATGGTCCATGCTTGAGAGGTTGTTCGACAGAGTTGTTATCGGAGGTGGTGAAGGAGGAATCACCCTCCGTAAACCACCTATGGTTAACTACACTAGAGAGCTAACATCAAGAGTACGTATCGAGGTGTCACCCTCCGTACTCGATAGTAGCTCCGCGACATCGTACAACAAAGGGATGTTAGTGATGTGATGGGTCTTGTCTCGTCAAGAAGTAGACCGAGACTTGATGATAAAGTGGGGCAACTAGGACTATGGGGTCAAAGGGGATTACTCAACCACTTATACTAATCATTTGATATTGTAGTAGAGTATATAGCAGTGTATCAAAAACAAGCTATGCATCAGAATAGGAGCTATCTACAACAGTAGCAAAATCTAATGCAAGCATGATGGAGAAATAATAGGTGACATAGGAATAATCAAGGGGGGTTGCTTGCCTTGTTGCTATGCGACAAAGGGCTGGTCGTTAGGAGGGTAGTCGTACTCGGCACAGCGTCAGCATCAACGTCTATCAGAGAGAAGAGGGGGAAGAAACAATAAATATAAAGCACACATATGCATCACGATGCATGACATGGCACTATGCAGTGTTAGACATGAGCTAACACAATAGTAAACATCATGGACGAATCTGGAAAATATCTAACGATATTTCCCAGGTCGATGGCTACTACTGGACAAGTGAAAACGATGGAAAGTTCCATGTTCGCTATGCTAGGGACCCGTGATAAAGGAACATATAGCGTATCCGGGTTCGTCTCGTTTTTCTGATCAACCTTCATGTACAAATTATTTTCATCCAGATCATGGATTATTTTATATTATTTTTTAAGTTTTATTAATATGCTGTAATTAAACAGACTTAATTTAATTTAATAATTCAATTATAACACCAGCATGATGTCATGCGGACATCCACAGTCAACGGGGCCTTTGACTAGTCAATTTGACCATTGGGCCCCATTGTCATACTCACATCTTTATACCAGGTTTAATAATTAATGAACAGATTTAAATTAGTTAAATTTAATTCAGTTGGATTAAAAAAACAAAGGGGTCCCACATGTCATAGACTCCTAATTAATTAATCTGCTTAATTAAGCAGATTAATCAAGAGTTAATTAAGTCCTTAACTAACTAATTAATTAGTATTTAAATTATTAATATAATAATAATTTTATTTTATTACTTATTTTTCGTTCTAATTAGCAGGGGCGTGGACCCCTGCTGTCATTCACTAGGATGAGGGGAGGGGATTTACCCCAAAATAATCTATAACACGGGGGGGGGGGGGGGGGTATCCCCACATGTTGATAGGGAGGTGGCCCGAGGGGGGGCTCAAGGCCGTGGCCGAGGCTAGCAGGGGCTGTGAGCGCCAGGCATCGGGGGCACAATGGCGGGGCCTTAGGGGGAGGTAGCGGGTGTCACAAACGGCACTCACCGGCGATCAGGGTGGAGGCGGCCCGCGCGCGTGCGGCTAGGCGATGCGGGACATGCGTGGCGAGGAGGGCTAGGGCTTGTGCATGGACAAGGTGCAGCTCACAGCGGTGGGGTTAGCAACCTTATCCTTCTCATTTGTAATTGATACAAAAATATTGCATGTGTCAATGTACGGTGGTCATTTCACTATTCATGTATGATGCCAGATCGATGCACGGAAGCGATGGATGTACGACAAACGACGCGGTTCCGGATTTATTGCAGGCCTGCATAAATTTATCGATGTGGATGAGGCCAACAAAGTGGATAATTTTATGTCTTGTCCATGTGTTGGCTGTCGAAACGTGCAGGAGTACTCTAGCTCGAAAAACATTCATCTCCACTTGCTTCAGAGAGGTTTCATGCCCACATATGATTGTTGACCATGCACAGAGAAAGAGGGGTTAGGATGGAAGACAATGAAGAAGAAGATGATGATGACAACTATCCTATGTTCACTGAAGAATACGGTGATACTACAATGGAAGACAATGAAGAAGAAGGAGGTGAAGAACAACCGACATCAGATGAGCCCGCTGATGGTCTTGGTCGGGTCATTTCTGATGCAAAGAGAGAACACGATACAAAAAAGGAGAAGCTGAAATTGGAGGCCATGCTAAAGGGTCATAAAAAGTTGTTGTACCCAAATTGCGAAGATGGCAGCACAAAGCTCGGTACCACAATGGAACTGTTGAAATGGAAGGCACAAACTGGTTTATCTGACAAGGGATTTGAGAAGTTACTGAAAATATTGAAGCCGAAGTTTCCAAAGGATAACGAATTGCCCGAGACTACTATGAAGCAAAGAAGGCCATCTGCCCTCTTGAATTAGAAGTGCAGAAGATACATGCAGGTATTAATGTGTGCATCCTGTACCGCGGTGAGAAGTACGAGAATATGGATAAATGCCTGGTATACACTTCATGTCGGCACAACATCAGACATGATGAACCTAGTGATGTTGAGGGCGATGATGAGCCCCCGAGGAAGAAGGTTCCTGCTAAGGTTATGTGGTATGCTCCTATAATACCACGGTTGAAACGTTTGTTCAGAAACAATGAACATGCCAAGTTGATGCGATGGCACAAAGACGAGCGTAAGAAAGACGGGAAAAGTTGAGACACCTCGTAGATGGGTCGCAGAGGAGGAAAATCGAGAGGGAGTGGCCGGACTTTGCACATGACCCAAGGAAATTATGGCTTGGTCTAAGTACAGACGACATGAATCCTTTTGGGGAGCAGAGCTGCAGTCACAACACCTTGCCCGTGACTCTATGTATCTACAACCTTCCTCCTTGGTTGTGCATGAAGCGTAAGTTCATTATGATGCCAGGGCTCATCCAAGGACCGAAGCAACCCGACAATGACATTGATGTGTACCTAAGGCCATTAGTTGATGAACTTTTGCATTTGTGGGCCAAACAAGGTGTACGTGTGTGGGATGAGCACAAACAACAGGAATTTGACCTACGAGCATTGTTGTTCGTAACCATCAATGATTGGCCTGCTCTCAGTAACATTTCAAGACAGTCAAACAAGGGATACAATGCATGCACACACTGTTTAGATAAGACTAAAGGTACATATTTGAAAAAATCTAAGAAGGTTGTCTACCTGGGGTGTCGTCAATTTCTTCTGACCAATCATCCCGTAAGAAATAAAGGCAAGCATTTCAACGGTGAGGCAGATCACCGGAAGAAGCCTAACCTCCCTACTGGTGATGAGTTATTGGCTATGGTCAAGGATTTGGATCAAATAGTAATCTTTGGAAAGGGTCCTGGCAGTCAATCTGTTCCGAAAGACAACGTTACCGGACATGTGCCCATGTGGAAAAGAAATCTTTATTTTGGGAGATATCCTATTAGAAACACCTAGAGGTCCGGTCTTCAATCGATGTGATGCACGTGACGAAGAATCTTTGCGTGATCTTGCTAGGCTTCCTGGGAGTGTATGGAAAGACAAAAGATACAAGAGAAGCACGGGAGGAGCAACAACGTATGAAATACCCATACGACAAGAAGACTGATAAAATGCGTCAACTCTTAAGCAGCTACGCTCTTACCAAAGCAAAGAAGGAAATGTTTTTTGAATGCTTGAGCAGTATGAAGGTCCCCGCTGGCTTCTGTCTAATATAAAGGGAATAATAAATATGGCAGAGAAAAAAATTCCAGAACCTGAAGTCTCATGATTGCCATGTGATTATGACGCATTTGCTTCCAGTTGCATTGAGGGGGATTCTATCAAAAAATGTTCGATTACCCATTGTGAAGCTATGTGCATTCCTTAATGCAATATCTCACAAGGTAATCGGTTGAGAATGTCTAGAAAGGCTACAGAAGGATGTGGTCCAATGTCTTTTTTTTGTTTTGAGTTGGTGTTCCCCCCGTTCTTCTTCAATATTATGACACATCTCCTGGTTCACCTAGTCGAGGAGATTTCCATTCTCGGTATTGTATTTCTACACAATATGTTCCCCTTCGAGAGGTTCATGGGAGTACTAAAGAAATATTTTCATAATCGTGCTAGGCCAGAAGGAAGCATATCCAAGGGTTATGGAACAGAGGAGGTCATTGGGTTCTGTGTAGAATTTCTTCCTGACCTTAAGCCGATTGGTGTTCCTGAATCGCAACATGAGGGGAGACTAAGTGGAGAAGGCACACTAGGAAATAAAGCAATGATATGTAGGGACGGGCATTCTTTCACTCAAGCACACTACACAGTTCTAAAAAGTTCCACCTTTGTTGCTTCGTATGTCGAGGAGCACAAGAATTTTGTACGCTCCGAGTTCCCGGGGAAGGCTATCTCCTTGATTGAAGAAAAACACATGGATACTTTCAGCAGTTGGTTGCGAGCACGTCTCATGAATGACAACACTATTGGAGATCAAGTCTACTTGTTGGCCGCGTCACCTTCTTCGACTGTATTACATTTCCAAGGGTACGAGATAAACGGGAATACATTTTACATGACCGCCCAAGATAAAAAGAGCACCAACCAAAACAGTGGTGTCCGCTATGATGCGACAGACGAGAATGGGAAAAAGGACACATACTATGGTTACATAGAGGAGATATGGGAACTTGACTACGCACCTACTTTTAAGGTCCCTTTGTTTCGGTTTTGTTGGGTGAACATGAATGGAGAAGGGGTAAAGGTACACCAGTTGTACGGAATGGCAACAGTTGATCTCAAGAATCTTGGTTACACAGACGAGCCATTCGTCCTAGACAATGATGTGGCTCAAGTTTTCTACATGAAAGACATGTCCTCCAGACCGAAAAAAGAAAAAAAAGCAAATGAATACATCAGACGATGAGCCAAAGCGTCACATAGTTCTTTCAGGGAAAAGAAACATCGTGGGGATCGAGGACAAGACAGACATGTCAGCAGATTATAATAAGTTTGATGAAATTCCGCCCTTCATAGTGGGAACTCACCCAAGCATCTCGTTAAATAATGAAGATGCTCCATGGTTACGGCCAAAGCGATCATAGGCAAGGGATCGAAATATAAATCTATGTAATGTATTAAACTTTATGTGATGTGTACTAATGTATTAAAATTTATGTGATGTGTACTAATTATACTTTGTGATGTGCCTTTGAATGGTGCATTTTGAACATATAAAAATTATGGAGTTCAAATAAGTTCAAAAAAAATGAAATCCCTTTGTAACAGATGAGTTCTCGTTCGAAACCCTTATACTTCGAGAGAGATTGTCCGTTTTGTACACGAAGTGCATCCAACTTTTGCCGTAACCCTCTCAACGTTTTAGCACATGCTATGTGGGTGAAATGATTATACCATGCCAACTTTCAACATTTTCTGAGTTCATTTGTAGTGCTTTTCAATTTCAGGGTCAACTAGCTCAAAAAAATTAGTAAATGCACAGAAAATACCAAATGAAGTCAGAAATTGTTGAAAATTTGTGATGTGCCTTTGAATGGTGCATTTTGAACACACAAAAAGTATGGAGTTCAAATAAGTTCAAAAAAATGAAATCCCTTTGTAACAGATGAGTTCTCGTTCGAAACCCTGATACGTCGAGAGAGATTGTCCGTTTTATACATGAAGTGCATCCAGTTTTTGTCATAACCCTCTCAAATTTTTAGCACATTCTATGTGGGTGAAATGATGATACCATGCCAACTTTCAACTTTTTCAGAGTTCATTTGTAGTGCTTTTCAATTTCAGGGTCAACTAGCTCAAAAAATAAGTACATGCACGGAAAATACCAAATGAAGTCAGAAATTGTTGAAAATTTGTGATGTGCCTTTGAGTGGTGCATTTTTAACACACAAAAAGCATGAAGTTCAAATAAGTTCAAAAAAATGAAATCCCTTTGTAACACATGAGTTCTCGGTCGAAACCCTAATACTTTGAGAGAGATTGTTCGTTTTGTACACGAAGTGCATCCAGTTTTTTCGTAACCCTCTCAACTTTTTAGCACATGCTATCTGGGTGAAATGATGATACCATGCCAACTTTAAACATTTTCAGAGTTCATTTGTAGTGCTTTTTAATTTCAGGGTCAACGAGCTCAAAAAATAAATAAGTAAATGCACGGAAAATATCAAATGAAGTCAGAAATTTTTGAAAATTTATGGTGTGCCATTGAATGTTACATTTTTAACACACAAAAAGTATGGAGTTCAAATAAGTTCAAAAAAATGAAATCCCTTTGTAACAGATAAGTTCTAGTTCGAAACCCTCATACTTCGTCCGTTTTGTACACGAAGTGCATCCAGTTTTTGTCGTAACCCTCTAAATTTTTAGCATATGCTATATGGGTGAAATGATGATACCATGCCAACTTTCAACATTTTCAAAGTTCATTTGTAGTGCTTTTCAATTTCAGGGTCAACTAGCTCAAAAAATAAGTAAATGCACGGAAAATACCAAATGAAGTTAGAAATTGTTGAAAATTTGTGATGTGCCTTTAATGGTGTATTTTGAACATACAAAAATTATGGAGTTCAAATAACTTCAAAAAAATGAAATCCCTTTGTAACAGATGAGTTCTCGTTCGAAACCCTCATGCTTCGAGAGAGATTGTCCGTTTTATACACGAAGTGCATCCAGTTTTTGTCGTAACCATCTCAGTTTTTTAGCACATGCTATGTAGGTGAAATAATGATACCTTGCCAACTTTCAACATTTTCACAGTTCATTTGTAGTGCTTTTCAATTTCTGGGTCAACTAGCTCAAAAATAAGTAAATGCACAGAAAATACCAAATGAAGTCAGAAATTTTATAAAGTTTTTTTGTTAAAATATTTAATAGAAAACAAAAAAAGTGTCAACTAAAAAGAATCAACTAGATGAGATCAGGAAAAATATGGATCATTTTCTACACATCCAGAATGTCGCCATTTTGTTAAATCCCTTAAAGGTTAAGAGAATCTGTTAGACATATTTTAGAGTATAGATCACTCATTTTGCTCCGTATGTAGTTTTCTGATAAAATCTTTAAAAGGTCTTATATATTGGAACGGAGGGAGTAAAAGTTTAGAAAAGTTTATTAAATAGTAGGAATTTAAATAGTAGGACATACGATGCCCGGCCCGCATCCTCGTCGTCGACTCAGTGGCGACCACCTGCTTGATAGGCGCCAACATGTGCGGGACTGGGCTCCGCCGGGATAGCACCGGGAGGAGTTACCTTCCGGGGCGCGCAGCTTGGTGAGGAACCATGCTCCCGTCGTCGACCCGGAGCTTCTTTGGTGGCGTTCGCGGGGGCCACTTTCGGTGCCTAGGTTGCCGGCCCCCGAGGAGGACGTACGTCGCCATGTCATGGAGGAGGACGAGCACGTACGTCGGTACATGGAGGCGTTGGATGTCAGGTTCTCCAGTACCTGGCAGGTTCTTCAGGGATCTCACCCGAGATATGATCAGGTGATGTTCCTCCTCTTTGGGTGTCCACCGCCTGCGCCTGAGTACAGCGACGACTCTTTGTTGGTTTATCAGTTATATATTATTCGATGTATTACTGTATTCAAGAGATGTATTATTTATGTATTCTAGATTATATATTCGATAATATTAAGTGGATTATTCGATGATGCATTAGTTTAGTGGATTATTCGATGATGTTTAATTAATTTGTAGATACTATGGATCCAATACACGGCAGAGACGAATATCACGGAGACGTGATGCATGGTGTCATCCACAGGGATGATATTTTAGTTCACGATGTCGATGGCACCAATCATTTTCTAAACGAGTCCGGCGAGGGAGATGAGTCTCTCAACACATGAGGTAGAAGCTCCGGTAAGGTAGACGCCCACGCCTCGGGCGTGGGAGGAATCGACGGCTCCAATGAGGAAGAAGCCGACCGCTCTGCCGAGGTGCATATATATATTAATAAATTAATCCTCTGCTCTCTATATACATATATTAACACTCTTTCTTTTAGACCTCCGGATCGAGCAAATCTTCAGTACGGACGAAACGAGGCCCAACCTAGAAGCTGAATGACGGTGAGAGATACAGGATCGAACCAGTCTCAAATGTGGGGCACTCAATTGCTCCCACAGATGTAAAGCAGAAGTTTGTGAAGGCATGTGGAGTTGTTGTTAGGGACCACATCCCTATCACCACTCGAGAATGGATTAAGCCAAGGGAGGAAGGAGTGTCATATGTCGGCACAACAGCCAAAGAAAACCTTTGGAGAAAGCTCATGCTTCATTTCACCCTGCCGGCGCCTGAGGTGGATCCAAATGAGGAGGAGCCAAATGAGGAGGAAATGAAGAGGCGAAAAGAGGATCTAGAGAAAAAAGTCAAGGAGTGGGCTCTTAAGAAGATGGTCAGTCTATTCAGGGGCTGGAAAAAAAGATTGCACCAGGATTTTATCTTGAAAGATAAGACTCCAGATTTTGATCACGGCTATGAGAAGATTAAAGACTACTAGGACAAATTTGTGGCGTACAAGAAATCGGAGGACGCCTTGAAAAAGTCTGCAACAAATAAGACGAATGGAGGTAAGAAGAAGTACCACCATATTATGGGGCCTGGTGGCTATGGCGGTAAGATGGCTAAGTGGGAAGAACTTGAGGCATCATTTCTGGACAAAAATCTCACTCCAGAGACCTTAAGATGGCTCGAACGGGGAAGAAACTGGTTTTACGGGCATGGGGGCTTGTTGGATGCAGAAGGGAAGGTAATATATAACCAAAGACACAAAGATAATCCCCTACCCATCGAGGAGATTAGACATGCAGTACAGGATGTTGAAGAGGGACGTTTCTTACCCGATAGAGAGAACGACGAGCCCACACGTGCCCTTGGGAATAAGGAACACAAAGGGCAAGCACGAGGCTTACCAAGCTCCCCACTGTGGATTATTGTGTTCTCCTAGGAATAGAAGAGATTTCCCAATAGAAGCCATCAGAGGAGAAAGGAAAAGGAGGCACGTGATAAAGCGGCTGAGGCAGACCGGCTGCATAATCTAGAAGAAGCAGTAAAGCAGCTGCAGTAGGATCAAATCGACAGACAACAAGGTAGCGGCCAATCTCAGCGGCTCATGATAGAAGCTGCATCGAATCGGAAAAGCAGTGTCGCTTCCACGTAGCTCCAGGATGATGGTGATGATGCACTCATGACGGATCCTCCTCGTCGCTACCCAGTGGATGATATCACAGAGAGCATACCTTGTGAGCTAAAGGTGAAACTTGCTAACTTAAGGTTGATGGTGGAGGTCGGCATGGCCATACCAATTGGACATAATCCAACTTGGCATTGCTCTCCGGTTCCAGAAGGGTACGTTGTCGTCGCGGTGGGTGAAGTGATGAAAGATTATGAGGAGCTGAAGCTCGACCACCCTTCAGGTGAACATAGGGATTTGACTCAACTTGGAGAAGTCAAGAAAGAAACCATTGTATGTCCAAAGGAGGACATCTTTCTTCCAAATTGGACGCCAAGGCCACCAACTCCTCATAGCAGCAATCCTTCTTCGGCTCCACCTCACCAGTCTCCGGCGCAACCGTTGTCTTCGCCACCTCACCAGTCTCCAGCGCAACCGTCGTCTTTGCCGCCTCATGAGTCTCGAGCGCAGCGTCTCCACCGCCGCATCAGCCGTCTCCACCGCCCCTTCAACCGTCTCCATCCACTGAGGATTAGAGAAAAAAGCGGAAACGTACCTCTACTAATAGTGGCAGCACAAAGGGGATCCGATCACCAAAACGTAAGTTGTTGCCCCTCCCAAAAGTACCTCATAAGAATATGGAGAAGAGACCTTGGGACTATACTGGAGAGGACAATATTAAGAGGGCAGACGCCCATCATCAACAGTGGAAGGCTGAAGTGGCTAACAAGAAGAAACCGAAAGAGCCAGAGTTCCCGGACACCCTAGAAGATCACGCCGCGTGCGTGAAAATGCTGAAAAACCTTGTAGATCCCCCGCCACCGTTGCCAACAGACTATGAACGCTCTATTCTCAAGTCAGCTCAGGCAAAAAAGCAGCGGTTGAAGAGTAATACGTCCAGCGGGAAATGAGTTGCCCAGCTCGGACAACAGAAAAACCAATCGTGCCCCCCCGCTCAAAGTGTACTCCGATACAAATGTGTGCTCGAGCGGAGCTGCGGTCCAATAGAGGAATGATGAAACAGCTGGCATCGATCCGGATTTTCTTGCACAATACGGAGAAGGGGCCAAGGCTCAAGGCATGTCTATTGATGAGTACTTAAACCATTTGGAGGTATTCACTGACATATCATACGTGTACCGGTACGGGGCTCCTCTCGTCAAACCTGAGTTAGTCAACGAGCTACCAACAAAAATGCAAAGATTGCATGACTCGTACATGCAAGCATGTGCTCAACAGGCAAACTGGATATACCTTGCATTTACAAACGAGCATTTCGGGCATGGAGATGGCGTGATAATGATTGAATTCGACGAATTATTTTAGTTATACCAACAAGACGCCCTCGACAAATCTATCATCCGTGCCTATTGTTTGTAAGTATTATTAATTTGTGTCATTAAGTCTTACTCAGCTCATTCTTGCATGTATAATCTTACTCATCACTATATTTATTTTGCAGAATGAAGATTCTCGAATGCAAAAGAGGACAAATCTATGACATTGGGTTCATTTACCCATATTTCATTCATCACCAAAGTCTCGCAACGAATCCCCATGAGATAGAGAATAACTTGGTACAAGGGTTAAGGTTTTCCGGTACCGAAAGGGAAATACTATTTCCTTACAACTTCAAGTGAGTGTTACTACACACATTCTATTTTCGCTTACTCCATGTTATTATAAGTGTATAATTGACTCGTTATGCATGCGCAGGTTCCACTTTATATTGTTAATCATTGTACCTGACAAGGGAGAATTAATAGTCATGGACCCGAGACGCGCACCCCTTGCTGAATGGACGAACATGCAGGAATGCCTCCAGAGGTAATTTCAATCGTTATGGCACTATATCAGAACTTCTCGTTCATTTCCTGATAGCAAGGAATTAATATAGAACTCCTTTATTCATTTCATTTTCTTGGCAGGGCTTGGAAACGGTTCACCGCCAAGGCTCGGGATGATTGGAAGTCAGAGCTTACATTTAAACAAATAGATGTAAGTAACTACTAGCTAGATCTGCGCATCTCTTTATTCTAGTTTCAATACCATTATAATTCTTGATTATGTTTTTGATTGAGCTCTCTTCTCGTAAAGTGCTTGAGGCAGGAACATGGGAACAATTTATGTGGATAATATGTTTGCGAGTTCATTCGCCAGACGACCCATGAGAAGGGCAAAAACCGTGACATAAAAAAATTGAAGTACGATAAACAATACTCACAACTTTATTTTATTACCGTGAATTGTTTTCGGCTTCATTGATATATATATATTGACCTATTCTTTAAATTGGATCGAACGGTTGCCGGACGGTCTTCTACCACAGGAACGTGTACGAGCAATTATGCAGAGGTCCTAGGTGTGAAGGGAGAATATTATTGCTCGTCGATGCAAATGATATGAAGTGTTATAGTGTAAAAGAGACATATGTGCATATGCGTAACTCGTCTCTACATTTTGTAATATGTTCGACAAAGCACGACGGGTGAGATGGTGTAATATATTCATGATGATGATGTGCAATATAGTTGTTGTTTCATTGCTGTGTATGTACCATCCAATTTAGTGCGAAATAAGAATTAAAAAGTGCCCAAAACAAATAAATGGGAAAATTGGGGGCAGCAAAATAGCACCATCCAATTTAGTGAAAAACCCTAAACCCTAAAAATTGCTCCAAAAAATAACAGCGAAGAATAGTCGCGGTTCGTAATACGAACCAGGACTAATACCCCTCCTCCCCCATGCTCCGAGCCCCGCCACGTGGAAGGTCTTTAGCCCCAGTTCGGGGCCGAACCGGGGCTAGCATTAGTCCCGGTTGATTAGTCTCGTGTCGGGACCCCGATCCTAAGCCATAGGAATCGAGCCTGTAACACATTGCATCCCTTTGCGGTCCCACGCACGGTTATCCCCACGGCTGCCACCTTACCTTAGCCGGGACCGTTTGCGCCTTTTGATTATCGTATGCATTAGTGTTTCTAGCATTCCAATCTCAAAGAACCCGGGTCTACATATCTAGTCATAAACTCAAGTGGCTCGACTGTACAGAGACATGCATACATAACCCAGAAAAGCAGGTGACGGTCAACAATGAGTGTAGACGAGTCGTAGCAAACTACAAGGACTTCATTACACCGCGTGACATTTCCCCGAAGGGACAGACACAACAGCTAAGAAGGATACATGCTGGTCAACCAATGTGTCCGGAGCAGTAGCGGACTACCAAGGCTCGATGGAATCACAAAGGGGCATTTCTCTGTATAGAGAGCTACTAGGGCATACGACTAGGTGTCGAATCCCATACATATCACAGTGCATCACACGTATGCATGACATACTAGATATGCATAGATACAACAATGGCATCACAACATAACCATACAACATCACGACATTTATTTAGAAGACTTGGAAGAGTCTTGCATAATATGTTCATACAAGCAGGGGTCACACGACCCGACACTCAAAGTCATACAAACCAACGGAAGCATAAGTTTGTCTGAGTACAGACAGATGAAAGGATAAGGCATAAAGCCTGACTATCTACAGATCCCTTCTGAAAGGGGCCAGGTCGTAGCTGGGACACCAGCTACTCGTCATCATCGATGTCTAGAAAGAACCCACCTGTTGGCTCGTGGGTATCCTCTGCAACAATTATTAAGCAAACATGAGTACAAGAGTACTCAACAAGACTTTAGAACAGATCTATCAACTCATGCTCAGGTATCAATAAAGGGGTTGTGGTGTTTCATGCAGCAAGCCAGCTTTGACTCTTGACTAGACAAAACTACGTTTTTAAATAGTTTTGACAACTTTGATTTCTCGCACACGAGTCCACTAACTCCACCACAGTACACCATCATGGAATCATCCCCGTCTTCCTACGGATATGCCATCCATGACACTCACACTTATCTTGATACTTTTATGAGTAGCCATTAAAGTTATCTATGAACAACATATGTTTCCAAGTAGTCCATATCCGCGGACGCGACTACGCGAATAGATCATAACCCTGCAGGGGTGTACTTCTTCACATATGTTCTCGCCACTTATCACTATGTGCACGTCATGCACCTCGACAACCTTCAAGCGAAAGCCCAGCGAGGGAGTCGGTCACGACCGCTAACCACATTAGTACCTAGTCCAGGTTTATCGCCTATTTGAGGGTAACCCGCACGGAAGTCCGGCCAAGGTTTCCTCCACGACCCCAAACGATGTGCGCAGGGTTCGCAAGCCCACCATCCGGGTGCCACTTGGTACATCGTGTCACTGCCTACCGCATCATAGCCCACCTCTAAGGTCAGCACTATGCACGACCTCCAGCATGACTATAAACACCAGAAACTACCTACAACTCCTGGACCGAGTACTAGGCAATTAATAAGTCGAGCGGGGTAATATTTCAGGGCCCAGCATGTGGTAGTATCTTGTCTTGGATTACATACACGGAACTCAATTCCTAAGGACGGTTCCAATGAAACAACCCGCCATGTACTCCTACATAGCCTTTCATCGGTACCTTTACCAAATCAGGTTCAACACAGAACCTTTATTAACAAAACACATTCTCACGATCCTGTTCATCACCTAGATGACAGACCAAACACAACTCTAAGCATAGCATGCATAGAAGGATAAGGCACATCATGGCTCAAGCATCTACCAGGTATGCTAGGTTGTAAGGTTTAGCTAATTACTGTGACAAAGACACGTCATGCAAATGAATGGGTTCAACTAACGTGGTAAAAGCATTTGAAGCATTTTGACCTAATGCAATAAATAAGAGAAGGAGCGAGAACATGGGATTTATCGGGATGATCAAAATTGTTGCTTGCCTTGTTGCTCAGTAGAGGGGTGATATCCGTGAGTCGGATAATCAGTCATATCCGGAGGGGCGGTGCCTACCGAATAACAACATACAATTAATAACAATCATATGCAACTATCATGATGCATGAACATGGCATGAAGTGAAAGGTGATATGATTCAGTGTGGTTGGTGAAACCTTAGTTTGCATCTGGTTCGAAATCCAAATTCAAATATCATTTGAAAAGGCATATTTATCTTAATCATTTAATTGATTGGACCTGATGCTGTTTCATAACTTTTCATTTTCATGCATGAAATTAGCACCATTGTGTTCATTGAATTTTTCTGATCAATTTGCATATATTATTTGTCTGATTTGGAGTTATAATCAAATTTCTATGAATTTCCAAAGTTCTGAAATTATTCTCGAATTATTTTAAAACCAGAATTGGACTTATTGCATCAGCACGACATCAGCAGGTCAGCTGGCCGTGGAAAGTCAAACCTGACCAGTGGGACCCACTGGTCAGTGACTCTGGCCAGTTTTCGATTAAGTTTAATCTTAATTAGGTATTTAAGAGATATGGACCCACATGTCAGTGACCGATTAACCTTAATATAATTTTTATTTTTATTTTTTTACTAATCTCAATTAACCAGGGGGCTGGCCCCACTTGCTAGTGACTCAGGGGAGTCAACCCCATCGGCGATGGGGTCAAACCCACCGGCGGCGAGGCTCCGGCGACCACCACAACGGTTGGAGGGTCGCTGTTCCATTTTTGCAAAGAACAGGGGCTAACATAGCCGGAGAAGACGCCGGCGACGAGATGAGCGACTGCCGGAGTTCGGGCTATGACGAGGTCATCAAATCTGAGGGCAAATCACGCGGGGTTGGGCTCCTAGAGCATCTACGCGATGCACTGAAGCTGCTGGTGGCCTTAGAATGACCAGCCGATCACTTGAGAGCTACCGGCGTCGAGCTCCCGCGGCGGATCTTGTCGGGCTTCGGTGGAATCTGGGCCTAGACCACGGGATCGAAGGGGAAAACATGGTGGAAATCTTCGTGGGCTCACTGGGATTGCAGAGGCGTCGAGATCAGGCTCGGAGGAGGACTGAGGAGGGAGAATGACGGTGGCGAGCTCCGGGGATCCGAGGTTGAAGACGATGGCGTCACGGCGTCTCAGGGGTTTTCGGCGTCGAGCAGCTAGCTGGAGAGCTTCAGGAGACCATGGCGATGCTTTTGCGGAGCTCAGGTGAGAGAGAGAGAGGCTGGAGCGACGGCGAGCTCGAGCTCGGCTCGGGCTCTAATGGCGGCCGAGAGGGGAGAGAGCAGGGGGAAGAATGAGGCAAGGAGGAGCTCGGGGCAGTTGCGGGATGCTTATCCCCTCCTTGCCAGCGCGAAGCGGCGGTCAGGCAGGCACGCAGGTGCGTGGCCGCGCCGCAGGGAGCGGTGGCCACCTCCTGTTGCCGACTGGCAGGAGGTAGACGACAGGCAGGAGCTGGGCCTGGCCAAGGGTGAGCGACAGGTAAGTTTTTTTCTATTTTTTCCATTTTTGTTTTCTGTTAAAGCAATTCTGACTTTGTTTCATTTTATTTTTGGCTCCAAACTATTCCTAAAATAGTTTGAAAAATGCCGGGATGTTATTTGGAATGTTTCCAAACACATATAAAGTTTTCAACATTTTTGGAAACTTTGGATTATTTGAAATCAATTATTTAGTTGATTTCAGTAACTTTTAAATTTAAATTAAAATACCAAAAGAATTTTGAAAATATATTTCACCCCCAATATTTTGTTTTCAACATTTATCAGAAATGATGAACTTTTCTAATGGCCATTTTGGGTTCATTGATTTGTCAGCAAAATTTGAATTGTTTTTTAATATAGAGTTGCTACGGTTTGCTTTTGTTTTCATTTCTTTGCTTTTGATTTCATTTCATTTTCTTGGATGCAATGAAGAAGACATGAGCACAATCTTGCTGAACTCTATTAGGGATTCAGGGATGTGACATCCCGGTTCGCGAACCGGGACTAATTGCCCAACCGAACCGGGGCTAAATGCCATTTTTCTACTCTTGAAGGTTGAAGGTGAGATTCATGACTCTCCTCTAGCCCCTGGTTTGGTCATTGCGGTACATGCCAGGGAGCTTTCTTCTTCCTTCTCTTCAAAACTCTAGCGTTTGGCTGGGCCATTGTAGTACAAATCAAGGTGTTGATTTCATCTCTTCAAAGTTTTTCCTTTGGTTCGGCCATTGCGGTACAAACCAATGTGCTTATTTCATCTATCCCAAAATTTCGTCATTTATCTGGCCATCACGGTATAAATCAAGACGCTCGTTTCATCTATCTCAAATCTTTGTCTTTAGTTCGGCAATCGCGGTACGAGCCAAGGAGCATGCATAGTTATTTTACATGCCGCATATTCTTCGTCTTAATGATCTCCTTCTTGGTTCGGTCCCCTTAGTGATACAAGCCAAGATGAACATAAATCTTGTTCCTTGGTTTGGTCCCTATACATGGATACAAATCAAGAGAATGTCATAAGGATGAAAACTTCATGAAAATTGTCTTGCTTTGGTCATCATAAACGATGACCAAGTTAGAGCCAAATTACAAAGGTGCTAAACTGAACGCATAATCAAATTCTTGTTCGTTACCTACGGACATTATATGTCACACTAGTTATAATACGGGTAAGAATATACGAAACAAACCTGCACTTGGTTACGCTCTGCACGAATATTATCCTAATGCTACGCGGTGTTACTAGTAATACAAGCAAAGCAAGACACGGTTTAAAAAATGCATTCATGCTACACATGCAAATACCCAAATCACGCAAGATGTATTATAAAACATGATTCACCATAAAAACCAATCTTACTTGGTTACGCTACACACGGACACGGAATGAGTGTTACGCGATGTTAGTAGTAATACGAGCAAGATAAAACTAGATAAATATCCGAGCCACACATTTGGCCAAAGTCATATAATACACATGATAAAATGGTCCAATGCTATAAGAGCCTAAATTGTTAGCATCATCAAATTACACATCATATAAAATTGATTCTACTTGGTTACGCTACACACGGACATGATATTAAAGTTGCACAGTGTTAGTAGTAATACAAGTAAGATAAATCCAAATAAATGTTAAGCCACAAATTGTGGCCAACGTCATATAAAATACATTTATAAAATGCTCCAATGCTATACGAGCCTAAACTATTAGCATTATCACCAATGTGTATCACTAGGGATGGCACCCGCAGGGTATGTGTATGGGTGGAGCCTCCCCATACCCTTACACGTCCCACCTAAGATTACCCATCACACTTACCCATATCCGTCAATGGGTATAATATTTTCCCATACCCGTTACCCGACAGGGTAGGTGGGTACCCCTGGGTAAAATTACCCATGTTTGCAAAGTATTAGTTTGAATAAATTATAGTCATAAACTATGTCACATAACAGAGTTTACAAAAACAGATTATAACAACAACATATACTTATAAACAACATCATATAGACATAAACAACAACAAATAGGCATACACTTTGAGTTCACAAATTCTTGACATAATGTAGATTCTAGAGATAATTTTTAGTTTACATAGCTTTTATATGGGAACATGGGTATGTGGGTATGGGTTATATGATCCCATACCCATACCCGCTCTACCCGATGGGTATCATATTTTTCTATTTATATACCCATGGGTAAATTTATGTCCCATACCCTTACCCTAATAGGGTTTTTACCCGCAGGGTACATGGGTAATGGGTATCCATTGCCATCCCTATGTATCACAAACTCGCTTTACTTGGGTTATACTACACACGGGCACCAATCAAATGACGCTACATGGAGTTAGTTTTAATACCATGTAAGGTACAAATATAAAACATGATAAATGTCATATGCCTCATGTAATATTAAAATTTCTCCATACACCTTCACTTGGTTACGCTACACGCGGGCATTCTCTCAGTGCTACGTGATGGTAGTAGTAATACATGTAAGGAAAAACTCAATAAAAATGTGTTCATACCACATTCGTATAGGTACGCAAAATTCGTGCAAAGCATATGATCAAGCATATTTCACGTAGCCTACATAGGCTTTAAACAAACAAAATATCATAAATAAACTTCATTTTGGTCAGGCTACACGTAGGCGTCATATTACTGCACCGCGTAGTTAGTGTTGATACCGTGTGAAGTTAAAACCAACAAAATCTAGTATATACCACATGCACCATAAAAACATCAAGATTGTGTCAGAAAGCTATAATCCATTACGCTACACGCTGACACCACATTAGTGTTACTGATGATAGTAGTAATGTGGTGATGCAAAATTTATCAAAGTTGTCGTGTCACATACATTCATGCTACCGAAATCAAATATATCACACAAGATCCCCACGGAAAAGTATATACACATCCTATGTGTCGAATGTAGGATAAAATCATACCTAGCGAAAATCAACTTCGTTTTACATATAAATGGGGTTGAACCCAACTAAATCTTTTGTATGCTAGGAAGATATATTCCACTAGTAGAAAAGAGGGCTTTGGTCCAGGGCTGCAATCCCATTAGTCCCGCTTCACCCACGAACCGGGACCTATGGTGTCATTAGTCCTGGTTCGTGAGGCCAGGGCGCCAGCCGGTCGTCATGGGCCTTTGGTCTCGGTTCGTGTCAACCCTTTGGTCCCGGTTCCAGACACGCACCGGGACCAATAGGCCGAAACCGTTCGTATCCACCTTTAGTCCCGGTTGGTGGATCAAACTGGGACCAGGTGGACCATTCGTATCCCCCTTTAGTCCCGGTTAGTAGATCAAACCGGGACAAAGTGGTGGTGGCAACCGTTCGTATCACCCTTTAGTCCAGGTTGGTGGCTCAACCCAGGACTAAAGGCCCAAACGGTTTGCCTCCGCGTCGTTTCCAACGATGAAAAGCAGAACCGAAGCAGTGTGTGTCACCATTCTCTGTTCTTCTCCTCTCTCGCTCTCCTCTCTTCTTACTCTCTTCTTCCCTTCTATTCTTCCACCATGCCAACTCGCTACGGAGAGGTGCTCGCAAATGGCAAGACCAAGCTCAATGTTGTGTACACGAACAACAACATGGATATGCCGCATTTTCTTAGAAAGTTGAAGGGATGGCTTGACGCCGCGGTGGACCTTGAGAAGTTCTTGGGGCTTGATCTGGAGTACACGGCCAATCAGTGAGGTGTTTTTTTCATCCAACTATGTTTGAAACTCCATGTCTTGATCTTCCAATGGGCGAGGTATGTTTTGAGGCTTTCTTTGACCCAAGGTTATGAAAATTGCATATATATATATATATATATATAGTGATTTCTTTAGGTACCATTGGATAGCAATATGCAGTTTCTATATATGTTCAATTGGGTAGTTAATTGAGGGTTTCTCGATCAATTCATAGGATATGAAAATTGCATAGGATCGACCGCAATATGTTCCATTTTGGAATCCTATAAAGATCAATTTCTCTTTAGTTGTAGTAAAACAATTTTATGCGGCGTTCTTTGATCCAATATTATGTAAATTGCTTATAGTGATCTCTCTAGGTTCCATTGGATAGGAATATGCGGTTTCTATATATGTTCCATTGGATAGTTAATTGAGGGTTTCTTGATAAATTCATAGGATACGAAAATTGCATAGGATAGCAATATGTTCCATTGGAATCCTATAAAGATCAATTTCTCTTTAGTTGTAGTGAAACAATTTTCCACGGCGTTCTTTGATCCAAGGTTATGAAAATTGCATATAGTGATCTCTCTAGGTTCCATTGGATAGCAATATGTAGTTTCTATATATGTTCCATTGGATAGTTAATTGAGGGTTTCTTGTATAGGATAGCAATATCTTCCATTGGAATCCTATAAAGATCAATTTCTCTTTAATTGTAGTGAAACAATTTTCCTTGTTGCATATTTGCAAAACCGTGGGAGAATATATATATATATATATATATATATATGTCATAGTTAATTTACGGTTTCTTGATCAATTCATAGGATATGAAAATTGCATAGGATAGCAATATGTTCCATTTGAATCCCAAATATAATTTTCTCTTTAGTTGTCGTGAAACATTTTTCCTTGTTGCAACAGTATGTAACATTTGTTCCATTTTAATTTTTTGTTGTTGCAGTAGTGACAAGCATTGTCCAGAACTCATTTACTTCCTTCGCAGCGGCATAAGTTTTGCTACCTTTTACAGAAGGAACAACAAGCTGAAGATGAAGCACAACTTCGGTATTGAGACACCAGCTGATTGCCTCATTGATCTCCAACAGAAATTCAGGCTTCGACATGACAGGATTTCGATGTCTCATATGGCTGTCGCCTTGATCAACAAGGAGTATGGTGATATGAAGGCCAAATTCCCAAGGTCTCAGCACAGACTTTGGGAGGGGACCCCACTTGACCCTATCAATATTGAGTATGCAGCAAAAGATTCATAGTATTATATGAGTTGTACCGCAAGATTCGAGTCATCAACTATGGCCAGCGTCACCTCACACCTGGTTGGGGACATTCTGATTCAGATGATGCAGACGAGTAGTTTCACAATGGCGAACACTTGTATATATATATCTATGCTAGTTATTATTATGTACTATTTGGACTAGTATTATTATGTAGTGCTTGGACCAATTTATATATGTCTAGTTTCTGTTTGTGCCATTATAGTTTCCAAATTTGAATGGTTTAGCCCTTTCTAACTTCATTTGCTACTTTTCATGGTATCATGCATTTCGACCACATATATATACACAAAAAGTCTTCAGTTCAAATAAGTTCAAAAAAATAAAATAAGTAAAGTAAAGAACGAAACAAAAAAACTAGATTTTAAAAAAATGCGACCTACTCGGCCACCACGGCCTGAATACGACCAGAAACCCAACCACAGAGTTCACACATGATTCAGGCCCGTAGAAGGCCCAATAGGCCCACAAGTAGTGAGAAATTAGGCCCGGAAGCCTGCAGTTGAGAGGAGCTCGAGAGGGTCAGCGCACCACGCTAGCGAGGTGGGACTAAACATCCAACCGCACCGCGACTGTGGCACGCACAGTCCTTCAGTCCCGGTTTGTGCCACCAACCGACACGAAATATGCCCTTTCGTGTCGGTTGGTGGCACCAACCGGGACTAAAGGTCTCTTCTTCCCGCCCTAAAAGCAAGACACGAAATACGCCCTTTAGTCTCGGTTTGAGGCACCAACCGGGACGAAAGGTAAATTTCAATTTCTAGGTCATTTAGCTAAAAAAAAATCAGTAAATACATGAAAAATACAAAAATAACTCAGAAAGTGTTGAAAATTGATGATGTAGTCTTGAATGGTGCATTTTGAACACACAAAAACTCTTAGGTTCCAATACGTTCAAAAAAAATGAAATCCCTTTTGTAACAAATGAGTTTTCTTAAGAAACTCTAATACTGCGAAAGAGATTGTCCGATTTGTACACGATGTGCATCCAGTTTTTGCCGCAACCCTCTTAACTTTTTAGCACATGATATGTGGGTGAAATTATGATACCATGCCACCTTTCAACCAATTCAGAGTTCATTTGTAGTGCTTTTAAACTTCTGGGTCATTTAGCTAAAAAATCAGTAAATGCATGAAAAATACCAAATGAACTTAGAAAGTGTTGAAAATTGATGATGTGGCCTAAAATGGTGCATTTTGAGAACACGAAAAGTATTGAGTTCAAATGAGTTCAAATAAATGAATTTCCTTTTGCAACAGATGAGTTTTCGTAAGAAACCCTCATACTTCGAAAGAGATTCTTCGATTTGTACACGGAGTGCATGTAGTTTTTGCCGTAACCCTCTCAACGTTTTAGCACATGCCATGTGGGTGAAATGATGATACCATGCCAACTTTCAACTTATTCACAGTTCATTTGTACTGTTTTTCAATTTTTGGGTCATTTAGCTCAAAAAAACAGTAAATGCATGAAAATAACCAAATGAACTCAGAAAGTGTTGAAAATTGATGATGTGGCCTTGAATGGTGCATTTTCAACACACAAAAAGTCTTGAGTTCGAATAAGATAAAAAATGAAATCCCTTTTGTAACAGATGAGTTTTCGTAAGAAACCGTGATACTTCGAAAGAGATTGTCCGATTTGTACACGAAGTGCATCTAGTTTTTGCGGCAACCCTTTCAACTTTTTAGCACATTCTATGTGGGTGAAATGATGACACGATGCCATCTTTCAACCTATTCCGAGTTCATTTGTAGTGCTTTTCAATTTCTGGGTCATTTAGCTCAAAGAAATCAGTAAATGCATGAAAAAACCAAATGAACTCAGAAAGTGTTGAAAATTGATGATGTGGCCTTGAATGGTGCATTCTGAACACACAAAAAGTCTTGGTTTCAAATAAATTCAAAAAACTGAAATCCCTAATGTAACACATGAGTTTTCATAAAAAACTTTGATACTTCGAAATAGATTGTCTGATTTCTAGACGAAGTGCATCCTGTTTTTGTCGCAACTCTCTCAACTTTTTAGCACATGCAATGTGGGAGAAATGATGATACCATGCCAACTTTCAACCTATTCACAGTTCATTTGTACTAATTTTCAATTTCTAGGTCATTTAGCTAGAATTGTTTTTAGTAAATGCATGAAAAATACCAAATGAACTCAGAAAGTGTTGAAAATTGATGATGTGGCCTTGAATGGTGCATTTTGAACACACAAAAAAGTCTTGGGTTCAAATTAGTTCCAAAAAATGAAATTCCTTTTGTAACACATGAGTTTTCCTAAGAATCTCCGATACTTCGAAAGAGATTGTCCGATTTGTACACGAAGTGCATCCTGTTTTTGCCGCAACTCTCTCAACTTTTTAGCACATGCTATGTGGGTGAAATGATGATACCATGCCAACTTTCAACCTATTCAGAGTTCATTTGTACTACTTTTCAATTTCTGGGTCATTTAGCTCAAACAAAGTAGTAAATGCATGAAAAATACCAAATGAACTCAGAAAGTGTTGAAAATTGATGATGTGGCCTTGCATGGTGCATTTTGAGCACACAAAAAGTCTTGAGTTCAAATAACTTCAAAAAAATGAAATCCCGATGTAACACATGAGTTTTCGTAAGAAACCATCATACTTCGAAAGAGATTGTCCGATTTGTACACGAAGTGCATCCAGTTATTGCCGCAACCGTCTCAACTGTTTAGCACATGCTACGTGGGTGAAATGATGATACCATGCCAACTTTCAACCTATCCAGAGTTGATTTGTACTGCTTTTCTATTTCTAGGCCATTTAGCGCAAACAAATTAGTAGATGCATGAAAAATACCAAATGAACTCAGAAAGTGTTGAAAATTGACGATGTGGCCTTGAATGGTGTATTTTGAAGGCAAAAAAAGTCTTGGGATCAAATAAGTTCAAAAAAATGAAATCACTTTTGTAACAAATGAGTTTCGTAAGAAACCCTCATACTTCGAAAGAGATTGTCCGATTTGTACACGAAGGGCATCTAGTTTTTGCCGCAACCCTCTCAACTTTTTAGCACATGCTATGTGGGTGAAATGATGATACGATGCCAACTTTCAACCTATTTACAGTTCATTTGTAGTGCTTTTCAATTTCTGGGTCATTTAGCTCATAAAACAAATCAGTAAATGCATTTAAAATACCAAATGAAATCAGAAAGTGTTGAAAATTGATGATGTGGCCTTGAATGGTGCATTTTCAACACACAAAAAGTATTGAGTTCAAATAATTTCAAAAAATGAATTCCCTTTTGTAACAGATGAGTTTTTGTAAGAAACCCTCATACTTCGAAAGAGATTGTTCTATTTGTACACGAAGGGCATCTAGTTTTTGCCGCAACCCTCTCAACTTTTTAGCACATGCTATGTGGGTGAAATGATGATACAATGCTAACTTTCAACCTATTCAGAGTTCATTTGTACTGCTTTTCAATTTCTGGGTCATTTAGCTCAAAACAAATCAGTAAATGCATGAAAAATACCAAATGAAATGAGAAAGTGTTGACAATTGATGATCTGGCCTTGAATGGTGCATTTTGAACACACAAAAATTCTTGGGTTCAAATAAGTTCAAAAAATGAAATCCCTTTTGTAACAGATGAGTTTTCGTAAGAAACCGTGATACTTCGAAAGAGATTGTCCGATTTGTACACGAAGTGCATTCTGTTTTTGCCGCAACTCTCTCAACTCTTTAGCACATGCTATGTGGGTGAAATGATGGTACCATGCGAACTTTCAACCTATTCAGAGTTCATTTGTACTGTTTTTCGTCATTTAGCTCAAAAAATTAGTAAATGCATGAAAAATAACAAATGAACTCAGAAAGTGTTGAAAATCAATTAAGTGGCCTTGCATGGTTCATTTTGAACACACAAAAAGTCTTGAGCTCAAATAAGTTCAAAAAATGAAATCCCTATGTAACAGATGAGTTTTCGTAAGAAACGTGATACTTCGAAAGAGATTGTCCGATATGTACACGAAGTGCATCCAGTTTTTGCCGCAACCCCCTCAACTTTTTAGCACATGTTATGTGGGTGAAATGATGATACCATGCCAACTTTCAGCCTATCCAGAGTTCATTTGTACTGCTTTTTAATTTCTAGGCCATTTAGCGCAAACAAATTAGTAGATGCATGAAAAATACCAAATGAACTCAGAAAGTGTTGAAAATTGACGATGTGGCCTTGAATGGTGTATTTTGAAGACAAAAAAAGTCTTGGGATCAAATAAGTTCAAAAAAATGAAATCACTTTTGTAACAAATGAGTTTCGTAAGAAACCCTCATACTTCGAAAGAGATTGTCCGATTTGTACACGAAGGGCATCTAGTTTTTGCCGCAACCCTCTCAACTTTTTAGCACATGCTATGTGGGTGAAATGATGATACGATGCCAACTTTCAACCTATTTACAGTTCATTTGTAGTGCTTTTCAATTTCTGGGTCATTTAGCTCATAAAACAAATCAATAAATGCATGAAAAATACCAAATGAAATCAGAAAGTGTTGAAAATTGATGATGTGGCCTTGAATGGTGCATTTTCAACACACAAAAAGTATTGAGTTCAAATAATTTCAAAAAATGAATTCCCTTTTGTAACAGATGAGTTTTTGTAAGAAACCCTCATACTTCGAAAGAGATTGTTCTATTTGTACACGAAGGGCATCTAGTTTTTGCCGCAACCCTCTCAACTTTTTAGCACATGCTATGTGGGTGAAATGATGATACAATGCTAACTTTCAACCTATTCAGAGTTCATTTGTACTGCTTTTCAATTTCTGGGTCATTTAGCTCAAAACAAATCAGTAAATGCATGAAAAATACCAAATGAAATGAGAAAGTGTTGACAATTGATGATGTGGCCTTGAATGGTGCATTTTGAACACACAAAAATTCTTGGGTTCAAATAAGTTCAAAAAATGAAATCCCTTTTGTAACAGATGAGTTTTCGTAAGAAACCGTGATACTTCGAAAGAGATTGTCCGATTTGTACACGAAGTGCATTCTGTTTTTGCCGCAACTCTCTCAACTCTTTAGCACATGCCATGTGGGTGAAATGATGGTACCATGCGAACTTTCAACCTATTCAGAGTTCATTTGTACTGCTTTTCGTCATTTAGCTCAAAAAATTAGTAAATGCATGAAAAATAACAAATGAACTCAGAAAGTGTTGAAAATCAATTAAGTGGCCTTGCATGGTTCATTTTGAACACACAAAAAGTCTTGAGCTCGAATAAGTTCAAAAAATGAAATCCCTATGTAACACATGAGTTTTCGTAAGAAACGTGATACTTCGAAAGAGATTGTCCGATTTGTACACGAAGTGCATCCAGTTTTTGCCGCAACCCCCTCAACTTTTTAGCACATGTTATGTGGGTGAAATGATGATACCATGCCAACTTTCAGCCTATCCAGAGTTCATTTGTACTGCTTTTTAATTTCTGGATCATTTAGCTCAGAAAAATGAGTAAATGCATGAAAAATAGCAAATGAACTCAGAAAGTGTTGAAAATTGATGATGTGGCCTTGGATGGTGCATTTTGAACAAACAAAAACTCTTGAGTTCATATAAGTTCAAAAAAATGAATTCCCTTTTGTAACAGAAGAGTTTTCGTAAGAAACCTCATACTTCGAAAGAGATTGTCCGATTTGTACACGACGTGCATCATGTTTTTGCCGCAACCCTCTCAACTTTTTAGCACATTCTATGTGGGTGAAATGATGATACCATGCTAACTTTTAACCTATTTAGAGTTCATTTGTACTGCTTTTCAATTTCTGGGTCATTTATCCCAAAAAAAACAGTGTATGCATGAAAAATACCAAATGAAATCAGAAAGTGTTGAAAATTGATGATGTGGCCTTGAATGGTGCATTTTGACCACACAAAAATTCTTAGGTTCAAATAAGTTCAAGAAAATGAAATCCCTTTTGTAACACATGAGTTTTCGTGAGAAACCGTGATACTTCGAAAGAGATTGTCCGATTTGTACACGAAGTGCGTCCTGTTTTTGCCGCAACCCTCTCAATTTTTTAGCACATGCTATGTGGGTGAAATGATGATACCATGCCAACTTTCAACCTATTTAGAGTTCATTTGTAGTGCTTCTCGATTTTTGAGTCATTTAGCTCAAAAAAGTATCAGTAAATGCATGAAAAATACCAAATGAACTCAGAAAGTTTTGAAAATTTATGATGTGGCCTTGAATGCTGCATTTTGAACACACAAAAAGTCTTGAGTTCAAATAAGATCGAAAAAATGAAATCCCTTTTGTAACAGATGAGTTTTCGTAAGAAACCGTGATACTTCGAAAGAGATTGTGCGATTTGTACACGAAGTGCATCCTGTTTTTGCCGCAACCCTCTCAACTTTTTAGCACATGCTATGTGGGTGAAATGATGATACCATGCCATCTTTGAACCTATTCAGAGTTCATTTGTAGTGCTTTTCGATTTCTACGTCATTTAGCTCAAAGAAATCTGTAAATGCATGAATAATACCAAATGAACTGAGAAAGTGTTGAAAATTGATGATGTGGCCTTGAATATTGCATTTTTAACACACAAAAAGTATTGAGTTCCAATAAGTTCAAAAAAATAAATTCCCTTTTGTAACGAATGAGTTTTCGTAAGAAACTCTGATGCTTCGAAAGAGATTGTTCGGTTTGTACACGAAGTGCATCCTGTTTTTGCCGCAACCCTCTCAACTATTTAGCACATGCTATGTCGGTGAAATGATGATACCATGCCATCTTTTAACCTATTCAGAATTCATTTGTAGTGCTTTTCAATTTCTGGGTCATTTAGCTCGTAAAACAAATCAGTAAATGCATGAAAAATACCAAATGAAATCAGAAAGTGTTGAAAATTGATGGTGCGGCCTTGAATGGTGCATTTTGAACACACAAAAAGTGTTGAGTTAAAACAAGGTCAAAAAATGAAAACGCTTTTGTAACACAAGAGTTTTCGTAAGAAACCGTGATACTTCGAAAGAGATTGTCTGATTTGTACACGAATTGCATCCAGTTTTTACCGCAACCCTCTCCACTTTTTAGTACATGCTATGTGGGTGAAATGATGATACCATGCCATCTTTCAACCTATTCAGATATCATTTGTAGTGCTTTTCAATTTCTAGGTCATTTAGCTCAAAACAAATCAGTAAATGCATGAAAAATACCAAACGAACTTAGAAAGTGTTGAAAATTGATGATGTGGCCTTGAATGGTGCATTTTGAACACATACAAAATCTTGAGTTCAAATAAGTTCAAAAAAATGAAAACGCTTTTGTAACACATGAGTTTTCGTTTGAAACTGTGATACTTCAAAAGAGATTGTCCAATTTGTACACGAAGTGCATCCAGTTTTTGCCGCAAACCTCTCAACTTTTTAGCACATTCTATGTGGGTGAAATGATGATACCATGCCTTCTTTCAACCTATTTAGAGTTAATTTTAGTGCTTTTCAATTTCTGGGTCGTTTAGCTCAAAAAAATCAGTAAATGCACGAAAAATACCAAATGAACTCAGAAAGTGTACAAAATTGATGATGTGGCCTTGAATGGTGCATTTTGAACACATGAAAAGTCTTGAGTTAAAATAAGTTTTAAAAAATGAAATCCCTTTTTTAAGAGACGAGTTTTCGTAAGAAACTGTGATACTTCGAAAGAGATTGTCCGATTTGTACATGAAGTGCATCCAGTTTTTGCGGCAACCCTCTCAACTTTTAGCACATGCTATGCGGGTGAAATGATGATAGCATGCCATCTTTCAACCTATTCAGAGTTCATTTGAAGTACTTTTCAATTTCTGGGTCATTTAGCTAAAAAATCAGTAAATGCATGAAAATACCAAATGGACTCAGAAAGTGTTGAAAATTGATGATGTGGCCTTGAATGGTGCATCTTGAACACATAAAAAGTATTGAGTTCAAATAAGTTCAAAAAAATAAAATCCCTTTTGTAACATATGAGTTTTCGTAAGAAAGAGTGATACTTCGAAAGAGATTGTCCGATTTGTACACGAAGTGCATCTAGTTATTGCCGCAACCCTCTCAACTTTTTAGCACATGCTATGTGGCTGAAATGATGATACCATGCCATCTTTCAACCTATTCAGAGTTCATTTGTAGTGCTTTCAATTTCTAGGCCATTTAGTTCAAAAATTCTGTAAATGCATGAAAAATACCAAATGAACTCAGAAAGTGTTGAAAATTGATGATGTGGCCTTGAATGGTGTATTTTGAACACACAAAATTCTTGAGTTCAAATAAGTTCATAAAAATTAAATCCCTTTTGTAACACATGAGTTTTCGTAAGAAATCGTGATACTTCGAAAGAGATTGTCGATTTGTACACGAAGTGCATCCAGTTTTTGCTGCAACCCTCTCAACCTTTTATCACATGCTATGTGGGTGAAATGATGATACCATGCCATCTTTCTACCTATTCAGAGTTCGTTTGTTGTGCTTTTCAATTTCTGGGTCATTTAGCTCAAAAAACTCAGTAAATGCATGAAAAATACCAAATGAACTGAGAAAGTGTTGAAAATTGATGATGTGGCTTTGAATGGTGCATTTTGAACACACAAAAAGTCTCCTGCCGTCGCCCTGCCACTCCTCGCCGTCGCGGCGTTGCCCTGCCGTCCTTCTCCTCGTCGTCACCGTCAACGTCGCGCTGTCGCCTTGCCACTCCTTACCGTCGTCGTCGCCCTGCCACTCCGCGCCATTGTCGTCGCCCCGCCGGTGAGCCTCTCTCCTCTCCTCTCTCGATCTATCGTCGATCGTGCATGTAATTTTATACATATGTACGTAGATGCTTAATTAGCTAGTACGTTTTGTAGATTATTGCTTAATTTATAGATTAGGTAGATGCTTAACTAGTACGTTTTGTAATTTAGTACGTTTTGTAGATTAGGTAGGTTATTGTTAGATAGGTTATTTGTGTTATTTTTGTGTTATGTAAATTTGTGTGAGGGTTAGGTAGTCAATTAGTGTTAATTAATAGGTTAGTGTTAGTTTAGGGTTATGTAAATTTAAGTAAGTTAGTTTAGGGCCTTTTAGTTTAGGTCAGAGTTAGCGTTTAAGCATATACAAATTAATCTACAATCTACAAATAACACTTAAATCACTACAAAAATCACTTAACAATATACATGCTTAAGTGATATTTGTAGTGATATAAGTGATATTTGTAAATTGTAGAATATTTGTAGATTGTAGATTGTACATGTTTAAGTGAATTTTCTTTTAGGTGTAGGTTAAGCTAGAGAAAACAACATTTTTAGCTAGTGTTAATAATGGATTTATCAAGACTGCCACATTATGTATGTGCAGAAGTTCATTCAATTTTTTTAGTATCATCTATGTAACCTAGCTATCTAGATTCTATATGTCACGTTGTCTGTCAAAGTATTGAAGAAATCAATGGCTTCAGCATTGCGTGGTAGTAACAGACGCATGGCACTATCAAGCTCTCGAAAGTTGTTTTGGAACGGAGTTCCTGATAGAATAATTCACTTTTTGGTACGAAGTTCAGCAAAGTCCTTCAAAATAGCGATATTCGGATGGCTCTTTTTGAACTGCGTACCAAAAAGCTAATTATCCTATTCGGAATTCTGTTACAAAACAACTTTGTAAAGCTTCATAGCATCATGCGCCTCTTACTACTAGGTAATGATGAAGTCATGGTCCATGGCTTCATCATTACCTGGTAGTAACAAACGCATGTGCTATCAAACTTTAGAAAGTTGTTTTGGAACGGAGTTCCTGATAGAATAATTCGCTTTTTGGTACGAAGTTCAGCAAAGTCGTTCCAAATAGCGATATTCGGATGGCTCTTTTTGAACTGCGTACCAAGAAGCTAATTATCCTATTCAGAATTCCGTTACAAACCAACTTTGTAAAGCTTCATAGCATCATGCGCCTATTACTACTAGGTCATGATGAAGTCATGGTTTTCTTCAATCCTTTGACAGTAGACAATGTGACATATAGAAGAAGGGTAGATGAGATTTGGAAAAATATGGATATTTTTCTACACATCTAGAATGTTGCCATTTTGTTAAATCCCTTAAAGGTTAAGAGAATCCGTTAGATATATTTTAGAGTATAGATTCACTCAGTTTGCTCCGTATGTAGTTTTCTAATGAAATCTTTAAAAAGGTCTTATATTTTGGAACGGAGGGAGTACAAGTTTAGAAAAGTTTATTAGATAGTAGGAATTTAAATAGTAGGACATACGATGCCTGTCCCGCATCCTTGTCGTCGACTCGGTGGCGACCACCTGCTTGATAGGCGCCAGCATGTGTGGGACTCGGCTCTGCCGGGCTGGCACTTGGAGGAGTTTCCTTCCGGGGCGCGCAGCTTGGTGAGGAACCAGGCTCCCGTCGTCGACCCGGAGCTTCTTTGGTGGCGGTTGCGGGGGCCACTTTCGGTGCCTAGGTTGCCGACCCCAAGGAGGACGTACGTCATCGTGTCAGGGAGGAGGATGAGCACGTCCGTCGCTACATGGAGGCATTGGATGCGAGGTTCTCCAGTACGTGGCAAGTTCTTCAGGGATCTCACCCGAGCTATGATCCATTGATGGTCCCTGCTCTTTGGGTGTCCACCGCCCGCGCCTCAGTACAGCGACGGCTCTTTGTTGGTTGATCAGTTATATATTATTCGATGTATTACTGTATTCGAGAGATGTATTATTTATGTATTCCAGATTATATATTCGATAATATTAAGTGGATTATTCGATGATGCATTAATTAAGTGGGTTATTCGATGATGTTTAATTAATTTGTAGATACTATGGATCCAATAAACGGTAGAGACGAATATGAGGAAGACGTGATGCATGGTGTCATCCGCGGGGATGATATTTTAGTTCGCGATGTCGATGTCACCAATCAGTTTCTGAACGAGTCCGACGAGGGAGATGAGTCTCTCAACATACGAGGTAGAAGCTCCGGTGAGGTAGACGTCCACGCCTCGGGCGATGGAGGAATCGGCGGCTGCAATGAGGAATAAGCCGACCGCTGTGCCGAGGTGCATATATATTAATAAATTAATCCTCTGCTGTCTATATACATATATTAATGCTCTTTCTTTTAGCCCTCCGGATCGAGAAAATCTTCAGTACGGACGAAACGAGGCCCAACCAAGAAGCTGGATGACGGTGAGAGATACAGGATCGAAACAGTCTCAAATGTCAGGCAACCAATTGCTCCCACAGATGTAAAGCAGAAGTTTGGCAAGGCATGCGGAGTTGTTGTTAGGGACCACATCCCTATCACCACTCGAGAATGGATTAAGCCAAGGGAGGAAGGAGTCTCATATGTCGACACAACAGCCAAAGAAAATCTTTGGAGAAAGCTCATGCTTCATTTCACCCTGCCGGCGCTAGAGGTGGATCCAGATGAGGAGGAAATGAAGAGGCGAAAAGAGGCTCTAGAGAAAAAAAGTCAAGGAGTGGGCTCTTAAGAAGATGGCCGATCTATTCAGGGGCCGGAAAAAATATTGCACCAGGATTTTATCTTGAAATATAAGACTCCATATTTCGATCACAGCTATGAGAAGATAAAAGACTATTGGGCCGAATTTGTGTCATACAAGAAATCGGAGGACGCCTTGAAAAAGTCTGCAACAAATAGGATGAATGCAGGTAATAAGAAGTACCACCATATTATGGGGCCTGGTGGCTACGGCGGTAAGATGGACAAGTGGGAAGCACTTGAGGCATCATTCTGGAAAGAAATATCACTCTAGAGCCCTTAAGATGGCTCGAACGCGGAAGAAACTGGTTTTACGAGCATGGGGGCTTGTTGGACGAAGAAGGGAAGGCAATATATAACCAAAGTCACAAATATAATCCCCTACCCATCGAGGAGATTAGACGTGTAGTACAGGATGTTGAAGAGGGATAGTTCTTACCCGATAGAGAGAACGATGAGCTCACACGTGCCCCTGGGAATAAGGAACACAAATGGCGAGCACGAGGCTTACTAGGCTCCCCGACGTGGATACTTCCGTTCTCCGAGGAAAGGAAGAGATTTCCCGATAGAAGCCACCAGAGGAGAAAGGAAAAGGAGGCACGTGATAAAGCGGCTGAAGCAGACCGGCTGCATAATCTAGAAGAAACAGTAAAGTGGCTCCAACATGATCAAATTGACAAACAACAAGGTAGCGGCCAATCTCAGCAGCTCATGATAGAAGCTGCATCGAACCGGAAAAGCATTGTCGCTTCCACGCAGCTCCAGGATGATGGTGATGATGCATTGATGATGGATCCTCCTCGTCACTACCCAGTGGATAATATCATAGAGAGCACACCTTGTGAGCTAAAGGTGAAAGTTGCTAACTTAAGGTTGACGGTGGCGGTCGGCAAGGCCATACCAATTGGACATAATCCAACTTGGTATTGCTCTCCGGTTCCAGAAGGGTACGCTGTCGTCGCAGTGGATGAAGTGATGAAAGATTATGAGGAGCTGAAGCTTGACCACCGTGCAGGTAAAGATAGGGATTTGACTCAACTTGGAGAAGTCAAGAAACAAACCGTTGTATGGCCAAAGGAGGACATCTTGCTTCCAAATTGGATGCCAAGGCCACCGACTCCTCATAGAAGCAATCCTTTTTCGCCTCCACCTCACTAGTCTCCAGCGCAACCGTCGTCTTCGCCGCCTCACCAGTCTCCAGCGCAGCCGTCTACACCGCCGCATCAGCCGTCTCCACCGCCCCGTCAGCCATCTCCACCGCCCCGTCAGCCGTCTCCGTCCACTGAGGATCAAAGCAAAAAGCGGAAACGTACGACCGCTAATAGTGGCGGCAGAAAGGGGTTCCTACCACCGAAACGGAAGTTGTCGCCCCTCCCAAAAGTACCTCATAAGGATATGGAGAAGAGACCTAGGGACTATACTGGAGAGGACAATATTAAGAGGGCAGATGCCCAGCATCAACGGTGGAAGGCTGAAGTGGCTAACAATAAGAAGCCGAAAGAGCCAGAGTTCCTGAACACCCCAGAAGATCACGCCGCGTGCGTGAAAATGCTGAAAAACATTGCAGATCCCCCGCCTTCGTTGCCAGTAGACTATGAACGCTCTATTCTCAAGTCGACTCAGGCAAAAAAGTAGCGGTTGAAGAGTAGTACGTTCAGCGGGAAATCAGTTGCCCAGCTCGGACAACAGAAAATCCAATCATGCCCCCCCGCTCAAAGTGTATTCCGATACAAAGGTGTGCTCGAGCGGAGCTATGGTCGAGCAGAGGAATGATGAAACAACTGCTATCGATCCGGAGTTTGTTGGAATATACGGAGAAGCGGCCAAGGCTCAAGGCATGTCTATTGATGAGTACTTAGACCATTTGCAGGAATTTGCTGACGTAACATACATGTACTAGTACGGGTCTCCTGTCGTCAAACCTGAGTTAGTAAACGAGCTACCAACCAAAATGCGAAGATTGCATGACTGGTACATGCAAGCATATGCTAAACAGCAAAACTGGATCTACGTTGCATATGAAGACGAGCATTTCGGGACTGGACGAGGCGTGCTAACGATTGAATTCGATGAATTATTTCAGTTATACAAACACGACGCCCTCGACAAATCTATCATCAGTGCCTATTGTTTGTAAGTATTATTAATTAATGTCATTAAGTCTTACTCAGCTCGTTCTTGCATGTATAATCTTACTCATCACTATATTAATTTTGCAGAATGAAGATTATCGAATGCAAAAGAGGACAAATCTATGACATTGGGTTCATTGACCCATATTACCATCATCATCAAAGTCTTGCAATGAATCCCCGCGAGACAGAGAATAACTTGGTACAAGGGTTAAGGTTTTGCAGTACCAAAAGGGAAATACTATTTCCTTACAACTTCAAGTGAGTGTTATTATACACACATTCTATTTTTGCTTACTCGATGTTATTATAAGTGTATGTATAATTGACTCGTTATGCATGCGCAGGTTCCACTTTATTATGTTAATCATTGTACCCGACGAGGGATAAGTAATAGTCATGGACCCGAAACGCACACCCCTCGCTGAATGGACGAACATGCAAGAATGCCTCCACGGGTAATTTCAATCATTATGGCACTATATCGGCAACTTCTCGTTCATTTCCTGATAGCAAGGAATCAATATAGAACTCCTTTATTCATTTTCTTTTCTTGGCAGGGCTTGGAAACGGTTCACCCTCAAGGCTCGGGGTGATTGGAAGTTAGAGCTTACATTTAAACAAATAGATGTAAGTAACTACTAGCTAGATCCGTGGATCTCTTTATTCTAGTTTCAATACCATTATAATTCTTGATTATGTTTTTGATTGAAATCTGTTCTCGTAAAGTGCTTGAGGCAGGAACACGCGAACAATTTATGTGGATACTACGTTTGCGAATTCATTCGCCAAACGAGCCATCAGACGGGGTAAACCCGGGACATAAAAAAATCGAAGTACGATAAACAATACTCACAGCTTTATTTTATTACCGTGAATTGTGTTCGTTTTCATTGATATATATATTGACCCCTTCTTTAAATTAGACCGAACGGTTGCGGGACGGTCTTCTACCACAGGAACGTGTACGAGCAATTCAAGAGGAAATTGCCGGATTCTTACATGCAGAGGTCCTAGATGTCAAGGGAGAATACTATTGCCCGTCGATGCAAATGATATGAAATGATATAGTGTAAAAAAGATGCATATATGTGCATGTAACTCATGTCTACATTTTGTAAATATGTTCGACAAAGCACGACGGATGAGATGGTGTAATATATTCGTGATGATGATGTGCAATATAGGTGTTCCTTTATTGCTGTGTATGTACCATCCAATTTAGTGCAAAACAAGAATTAAAAAATGCCCAAAACAAATAAATTGGAAAATAGGGGGCAGTAAAATAGCCCCATCCAATTTAGTGCAAAACCCTAAACCCTAAAAATTGCTCAAAAAAAACCAGCAAAGAAATAGCCCCGGTTTGTAATACGAACCGGGACTAATACCCCTCCCCCTCGCTCCCAGCCCCGCCACGTGGAAGGTCATTAGCCCCGGTTCGGGGCCGAACCGGGGCTAGCATTAGTCTCGGTTGATTAGTCCTGGTTCGAGAACCGAGACTAGTGGCCCAACCTAACCAGGGCTAAAAGCACTTTTTTTACCAGTGATACATATGTAAAATGCAAAATGGAATTAAATAAATAAGGCTTCAAGCTATACACAACGATGGTGTAAATAAATAAGATGTTTTAACATGAAATCTATTGAAGCTTGATATCTGAAATTCGTGAATAGGTAAATAAAGTACCCGTGTGAAACGACAGGAAGAAGAGTAGAAGAAGGATATGTGCCTTTGTTAGACGTAACTATATAGGAGAAAGCCAATGATTTGTAACTGATTTTTAAGGTTGAGTTCTTATCGAACTAAGGGACTAACAAACTTACAAATAAAAATGCAAGCATGGTGTAACATCCCAAATTTCCTAAATTCTGATGTTAATAGATCATTCTTATGCATCTCATATTTTTATGCATTATTTGCTCTTCTGAAAATTTTATTCATTTTTGGCAACTTCGAGAAAGTTATTGGAGTGGAGATAATATGACTTCTCCCGTGTGAACTAAAAAGTTGATGATGTTTAAAATGTCATTTGGAGTTATCGTTTTGGTTTCGCAAATTTTATAATGTCCCAAATTATCTTTAGTTAAGTTTTCAAATGTTTTTTGTGTGGCCTATTGCATAAAACTTATTTTAAAATTGCATTAGGAGGAACTAGGGTTCCTTTATTTTTTTTATTTAGTGTATATTATATATATATATTACTATTTTAGTGTGAACATATATATGTTTCTATATTAGCATTTTAATATATATATATATATATATATATATGTGTGTATATATATATATTACTATATGCGTATATTATTTGTATATGTGTGTATGTATTATATATATATATATCTTTTAATGTATATTAGTAGTGTATTGTTTTCTGTTTCTTTTAGTATTTTTTTAATATATTTTCTGGTATTTATTTTACTAGAAAATATATTTATGTGTATTTTCCTTTCTTCTTGACTTAAAAAAAAGGGAACCATCAGGGGCCAACCCACCAGCACCGATCTGGCAGGCCAGCCCCAACACACCAAACAATGGCAGGCCAGCCCCAACACACCAAACAAAGCCAGGAGGCTCAGCCTCACATCACGGTTGCAAGGAGGCACATGAGCTGCCCTGCACCGAGCCAGGCTCCAGGGACCCAGAGCCCCTTGCTCTAGGACCGAGCCGGCCACCAGCTCTAGCGCAGCCAGCCCCAAGCCAGCAGCCTCGCGCCCCAGGAGACGAGCTCCCAGTTCGCCTCATCACCTGCCAGCGGGTCCCACCCCGCAGCATCCTCTGCCCGAACTGGACTTCTTGTGCGATCTGGACTCGGACAACACGCATCACCTGGACGCCTCGCCTCGTTTTCTTCTGGGACTCGATTCCTCTCGAGGGAATAAAGCTAGGGACCGAAGCCCCTGTCCCGATTCCCGTGCTCCTGATTCGCCACGCCTCGCACACGCAGCAGCCTCGAGCACCGCAGAGCAACGCCACGCACGCCCGAGTTCGTCCGTGTTCGTCGGAGTTCGCGGAGCCGCCGTCACCGGAGTCCGTTCGACCGCCACCGGAGCACCATCGGGGGAGCCACACCAAGACGGTTCCGTTTTTCCCCGCTGTTAGTGGTGAGAACGCACGCACGAGCGGATTCATCAAACCCCGATGAATAGCTTCAGGACGAAATTTAGTCTATATTCAATCTGTTTTTAATCTGTTTTAGCTCTGTCAGATTCTCCGTATAATTTTGAAACATGTTTATCTTTTTACTCGTAACTCCGATTCAGGAAATTCTTTTTCCTGTGATCTCGTATTGATGAGTAGAACATGTTAGAACCAGTAGTTTTCAGTTTTACGATTTGTTTTTGTTAAAACAGATTATTTTAACCTACCGGAGGCCATATTTTGCAAACCGTTCATCCGGTTTAGTTGATTCTTTTTGCGTTGTCATCGTATCAGCATGTAGATGATTTTATACCTGCTGCCATGCTATTTATGCTTTGGTTTTAAACAAGTTGTTTTATTGCCGATGGTTTTATTTGGTGTTATGTGATTGTGGTGATTGATTGGTGTAATTGTTTGCAACGTGTAGATTGTGCGGAATGCGACGCAAACTATTGTCAGGAGTGTGACCTTCTGAACCAGAATCAAGGCAAGTTACATGTTGATCATCCTTTACCTATTATTTTTCTATGCATGTAGTATTATATCTCCCTATGAAAATTATGCATGTATAGGAAGATTATTATTGCTATGCTATTGAGCTATATCCCCTCGTCATTGAAGATTGTGGTATTTGTAGTTGTGCTATGCTATGTAGACGGGGATTGGTTTCTGTATTCATTGAGTTTATGTGAGGATTACTACGAAATAAATTGAGTAGTAATTCAGGATATAATACACCTCTGGGCGGATATGGTATTGCTGGGTGGTTTCAAGAACATCATGGTTTCTACCCTCTGAATGTAAGTGGATGCCGCCCAGGTTCAAAAAGATCAAACAGACTTAGTGACTAGTAGCTTCCTTGTGCGACCACTGGCTATTATGGGCTCTGGCTTAGTTGATCAGTCGTGGAAACCTTACCCGGATGTGCCAGCTGATGTAGCTATGATAGGTGGGATGGGCCTCCTGTGGGACTAGGTGACTGCTTCTGAAAGACTTCGTCTCAATCTTCGGGTTGGGTCCAGTGGGTACGGCGTACTAACCTCTGCAGAGTGTATAAACTAATCATGATTAGCCGTGTCCCCGGTTATGGACAAGTTTGAGCAGCTAGGCCATTACAGTTGTTGGATGATCTTGACAGATGACACACTTAATAAAACTTGATGGGGAACTTAATAATGGTAATAGGTTGGAGTTGGAGATGCCAATTCAACCATATATAAGTATTGTAGCAAGCAAATTAAAACTTGACTATTAGGTAGCTATGAGGATAAAATCAGCTTTCTTTTGTTATACTATGCATATACATGTAGGTCTGTTATATTATCTTTTCTTGTGTAACTTGCCAATACATTCAAAGTATTGACCTATATGGCTGCAACGTATCATGTTGCAGGATATTGAGACGAGGAGTAAGGTACCGTTAGGGTCGCGAGTCTTCACTCAACATCGCCAGTGGGCTATGATGGGACTCATCGTTATTATTCTGCTACTTTTCCGCTGTTTATTAGAATAAAGCTAGCTAAGTGCTATGCAGATTGTTATATTTTATAAATTCTGGATCATACGTTGTAATAAATGATGCACTTGCTATTCTGGTTCTCATCTATACTGTGTGTGCTAGCGAGTCGATCCAGGGACTAGCACAGTAAAGCACAGAGACTCAAATCCTTCGAGGTTTGGTCGTTACAGATAGCATCAGAGCAATGCGTTGACTGTAGGTTGTGACCCTAGAAAATAGATTAGAAAAGCCATAGGAGTCTAAGTTTATTCTATTAACTTTGTCTACATCTTACTCTTTCATTAGACAACCACTCTAGTATCTTGACCAGCTAAGTAGGAACTAGTGTTGAGACCACCACTTATCTTGTTTTATTTGCGCTGTTAACGTGTTAGCGTATCTGATTATGCCCGCTTTGTGGCATGACGATACTAGGTTTCTTGCTTGATTGTTATCTTGCTTGTTTGTTAAATTAGGATCTTGTTGGAATTATTCGACTATATATATAGATATGTTTGATTATTGTTATGCTTGTTTGTGTTATTTGTTATGATGTTTTGTTGCCTCATATATATTACCTTGATCATAATATGCATATGGGTAGAATATCTATATTCCTTTAGACCTATTCTATCTATTTTCTTATCTATTCTTGCCCACCAGATGCGGCCGAGACGTGAGCCTAGGGACGGGAATGCAGGAGCAGGCAACAATGATGGCAATGGCAATGATACACCGCAATATGTGCGGCAGATACTTGAGGGACAAGGCCAGTTGATCCAGTTGCTTGCCCAGAGTTTGGCCAATAACAACAACAACCCACCGCCTCCGCCACCTATGGTTATGCTCACTAGGTTCTTGAGGTTGAATCCTCAGAGGTTCTCCAGCAGCCCTGAACCTATTATGGCGGATGATTGGCTTCGATCTATTGGTAGGAACCTACAGACTGTTGGATGCACAGATGCAGAGAGGGTGAGGTTTGCCTCACATCTATTGGAGGGTCCTGCCGCAGCTTGGTGGGACAACTACTTGGTCACCTATCCCATTGATACTATCACATGGGCGCAGTTTGAGGCAGCTTTCCGCGCCGCACATGTGTCTGCTAGCGCCATGAGTCTAAAGAAGAAGGAGTTTCGCAGCTTGCGTCAGGGAGGTCGCTCAGTTAATGAGTATGTGGAGGAGTTCAACAAACTTGCACGTTATGCTCCTAATGATGTTAATACTGATGCAACTAGACAAGAGAAGTTCTTGGAGGGCCTGAATGATGATTTGGGAGTTCAGTTGACTGTGGCCACTTTTGGTAATTATCAAGAGCTTGTTGATAAGGCTATTGTGCTTGAGGGAAAGCATCAGGCAATAGAGAACCGAAAGAGGAAGTATAGCAACAACAAGTTTAATGCAGGACCGCAGCAGAAGCCACGCACTTCATATCATAATCATGGAGGTAATGAACATCATCACCATGGAGGTAATGGGCATCATCATCATGGAGGTAATGGCCACAATCATAATGGCCACCATCATCATTATGGACACAAGGGCAACAATGGCAACGGTAATGGTAATGGTAATGGAGGTAATAATAACCAGAACCGCCAGAATGTGCTAGTGCAGAGGGACCTTAAAAAGGTCCAGTGCTTCAAGTGCAGAAAGATGGGCCACTATTCCAATGCATGCCCAGAGAGCAATAATGGTAATGGGAATTCTGGATCCATCAAGCCAAACCCCTTTCAAAAGGGTCATGTCAACCACGTTAATGTGGAGGAGGTCTATAATGAGCCAGAGGCAGTGATTGGTAAGTTTTTGATCAATTCAGTACCCGCTCTTGTTCTTTTTGATACTGGTGCATCGCATTCATTTATTTCGAGGGTATTCGTTGATAAACATGGATTGCCAACCAAAACCCTTAGTATGCCTATTAGAGTGAGTTCCCCAGGAGCTGAGATGATAGCAGGTGTTGGTTGTCATCAGTTAAACTTGTCTATTGGGAAGCATGAGTTCCCTACAGATTTGATCATATTGAAGTCACAAGGTCTGGATATTATTTTGGGTATGGACTGGTTACAATTATATGAAGGAGTTATCGATTGTGCTAGTCGATCTATTTCTCTCAGTGCACCAGGAGGGAAAAGAATCAAATATGTATGTAAGTATCAGCATAAGAGGATGCATGTGAACTCTCTTAAGGGGGTTAGCCTGGAAGAGGTCCCGGTTGTGAAGGATTATCCAGATGTGTTTCACGTATCCCAGCTGAAGAAGTGTCATGCCGAGATGGCAGATGTCCCTTTGAGAGATACAGTGCCACTTGAGGCAATTCAGTTGGAGACCGACTTGACATATGAGGAGAAGCCTGTTAAGATTCTGGAGACAGTAGAGAGAGTTACTCGCACCAAGACAATCAGGTTATGTAAAGTTCAGTAGGATCATCATACCGAAGAAGAGGCTACTTGGGAACGGGAGGAGGATCTCAAGCAGGAGCACCCACACCTATTTGCTGGCCAACCCGAATCTCGAGGGCGAGATTCATCTTAAGGGGGGTAGGTTTGTAACATCCCAATTTATCTAAATTCGGATGTTAATAGATCATTCTTATGCATCTCATATTTTTATGCATTATTTGCTCTTCTGAAAATTTTATTCATTTTTGGCAACTTCGAGAAAGTTATTGGAGTGGAGATAATATGACTTCTCCCGTGTGAACTAAAAAGTTGATGATGTTTAAAATGTCATTTGGAGTTATCGTTTTGGTTTCGCAAATTTTATAATGTCCGAAATTATCTTTAGTTAAGTTTTCAAATGCTTTTTGTGTGGCCTATTGCATAAAACTTATTTTAAAATTGCATTAGGAGGAACTAGGGTTCCTTTATTTTTTTTATTTAGTGTATATTATATATATATATATTACTATTTTAGTGTGAACATATATATGTTTCTATATTAGCATTTTAATATATATATATATATATCTATATGTGTATATATATATTACTATATGCGTATATTATTTGTATATGTGTGTATGTATTATATATATATATATATATCTTTTAATGTATATTAGTAGTGTATTGTTTTCTGTTTCTTTTAGTATTTTTTTAATATTTTTTCTGGTATTTATTTTACTAGAAAATATATTTATGTGTATTTTCCTTTCTTCTTCTTAAAAAAAGGGAACCATTAGGGGCCAACCCACCAGCACCGAGCTGGCAGGCCCGCCCCAACGCACCAAACAAAGCCAGGAGGCTCAGCCTCACATCACGGTTGCAAGGAGGCACGTGAGCTGCCCTGCACCGAGCCAGGCTCAAGGGACCCAGAGCCCCTTGCTCTAGGACCGAGCCGGCCACCAGCTCTAGCGCAGCCAGCCCCAAGCCAGCAGCCTCGCGCCCCAGGAGACGAGCTCCCAGTTCGCCTCATCACCTGCCAGCGGGTCCCACCCCGCAGCATCCTCTGCCCGAACTGGACTTCTTGTGCGATCTGGACTCGGACAACACGCATCACCTGGACGCCTCGCCTCGTTTTCTTCTGGGACTCGATTCCTCTCGAGGGAATAAAGCTAGGGACCGAAGCCCCTGTCCCGATTCCCGTGCTCCTGATTCACCACGCCTCGCACACGCAGCAGCCTCGAGCACCGCGGAGCAACGCCACGCACGCCCGAGTTCTTCCGTGTTCGTCGGAGTTCGCGGAGCCGCCGTCACCGGAGTCCGTTCGACCGCCACCGGAGCACCATCGGGGGAGCCACACCGAGACGGTTCCGTTTTTCCCCGCTGTTCGTGGTGAGAACACACGCACGAGCGGATTCATCAAACCCCGATGAACAGCTTCAGGACGAAATTTAGTCTATATTCAATCTGTTTTTAATCTGTTTTAGCTCTGTCAGATTCTCGGTATAATTTTGAAACGCGTTTATCTTTTTACTCGTAACTCCGATTCAGGAAATTCTTTTTCCTGTGATCTCGTATTGATGAGTAGAACATGTTAGAACCAGTAGTTTTCAGTTTTACGAATTTTTTTTTGTTAAAACAGATTATTTTAACCTACCGGAGGCCATATTTTGCAAACCGTTCATCCGGTTTAGTTGATTCTTTTTGCGTTGTCATCGTATCAGCATGTAGATGATTTTATACCTGCTGCCATGCTATTTATGCTTTGGTTTTAAACAAGTTGTTTTATTGCCGATGGTTTTATTTGGTGTTATGTGATTGTGGTGATTGATTGGTGTGATTGTTTGCAACGTGTAGATTGTGCGGAATGCGACGCAAACTATTGTCAGGAGTGTGACCTTCTGAACCAGAATCAAGGCAAGTTACATGTTGATCATCCTTTACCTATTATTTTTCTATGCATGTAGTATTATATCTCCCTATGAAAATTATGCATGTATAGGAAGATTATTATTGCTATGCTATTGAGCTATATCCCCTCGTCATTGAAGATCGTGGTATTTGTAGTTGTGCTATGCTATGTAGACGGGGATTGGTTTCTGTATTCATTGAGTTTATGTGAGGATTACTACGAAATAAATTGAGTAGTAATTCAGGATATAATACACCTCTGGGCGGATATGGTATTGCTGGGTGGTTTCAAGAACATCATGGTTTCTACCCGCTGAATGTAAGTGGATTCCGCCCAAGTTCAAAAAGATCAAACAGACTTAGTGACTAGTAGCTTCCTTGTGCGACCACTGGCTATTATGGGCTCTGGCTTAGTTGATCAGTCGTGGAAACCTTACCCGGATGTGCCAGCTGATGTAGCTATGATAGGTGGGATGGGCCTCCTGTGGGACTAGGTGACTGCTTCTGAAAGACTTCGTCTCAATCTTCGGGTTGGGTCCAGTGGGTACGGCGTACTAACCTCTGCAGAGTGTATAAACTAATCATGATTAGCCCTGTCCCCGGTTATGGACAAGTTTGAGCAGCTAGGCCATTACAGTTGTTGGATGATCTTGACAGATGACACACTTAATAAAACTTGATGGGGAACTTAATAATGGTAATAGGTTGGAGTTGGAGATGCCAATTCAACCATATATAAGTATTGTAGCAAACAAATTAAAACTTGACTATTAGGTAGCTATGAGGATAAAATCAGCTTTCTTTTGTTATACTATGCATATACATGTAGGTCTGTTATATTATCTTTTCTTGTGTAACTTGCCAATATATTCAAAGTATTGACCTATATGGCTGCAACGTATCATGTTGCAGGATATTGAGACGAGGAGTAAGGTACCGTTAGGGTCGCGAGTCTTCACTCAACATCGCCAGTGGGCTATGATGGGACTCATCGTTATTATTCTGCTATTTTTCCGCAGTTTATTAGAATAAAGCTAGCTAAGTGCTATGCAGATTGTTATATTTTATAAATTCTGGATCATACGTTGTAATAAATGATGCACTTGCTATTCTGGTTCTCATCTATACTGTGTGTGCTAGCGAGTCGATCCAGGGACTAGCACAGTAAAGCACAGAGACTCAAATCCTTCGAGGTTTGGTCGTTACACATGGCTAGATAGTATCAGGCTGAACGTGTGAGCAAAATAAGTGTGTCAACCGCACTAATATGAATATCTGAGGCATAGATATGAGATGGAATATGTCAACGTATATTTTCAAGTTCTGAAACTGAATCATAAAAAAATATCCGCTTCCGTACCTCGAGGGGCATTTATTAACATGGATTTTGACCAATATAAATAAAATTCGTAAACCACATAAATTTCAAATGCAAAACGGGAAATTCCATCTTATGATGAAAAGAACACATTTGAAAATATAATCAACCGTTCGAATTGAGGACTGACAAAAATAGGCTTATGATGTATTGTCTACTCTCGATAATGCACACATTGAACCAATATTTATAAAGTATGATGAAACATATAAAGATTCATCAAGTTTTCTCTTGTGAAAACTGGAGGACACATATGGTTTACATACGTGCATCGTTGTTGATGGATACTAATGTAAAATTTAACCGTCAAGGGCAACATTAATATTGTCTACGCATCTTGGAGCATGTTCCTTCATCAAAATATCACCGAATTCGGTGAAATGTATAGCAAATATAATCAACGAACAAAGAAAGTACTAGCATCCCATTCATTTAGCTGGCACGTACATGCATTATGTGTAATTGGAAACTAAGGTAGTATACGTGCATGACATATGTGTCATGACCATGCATGCACCAGGCTTAAATTTAATAACTGAATTAGGAAACCTAAACGTTGGCTTATACACAAAACGCCCAAGTACACTGGTAGAGTTTAATCAAGCAGATTAGCCGAACCAATCAAGGAACCAAGTCCAGATATTCTCCACACTTAGTAAGCCACATATACAATACAGTACGTACACATAAAAAAAGAAGCAAGGACGCGGGCGTGGTGCTTGCCGAAAGGTTGAAGGTGAGATTCATGGCTCTCCTCTAGCCCCTGGTTTAGCCATTGCGGTACAGGCCAGGGAGCTTTCTTCTTCCTTCACTCCAAAATTCTAGCTCTTGATTCGGCCATTATGGTACAAATCAAGGTGTTGATTTCATCTATTCAAAGTTTTGCCCTTGGTTCGGCCATCACGGTTCAAACCAATGTGCTTATTTCATCTATCCCAAAATTTCATCACTCATCTCGCCATCGCGGTACAAATCAAGACACTCATTTTCATCTATCTAAAATCTTTATCTTTGGTTTGGCCATCACGGTACGAGCCAAGGAGCATGCATGCATGGTTATTTTACATGTCGCATACTCTTCGTCTTAATGATCTCCTTCTTGGTTCGGTCCCCTTAGCGATACAAGCCAAGATGACCGTAAATCTCGTTCCTTCGATTGGCCCCTATACATGGATACGAATCAAGAGAATGTCATAAGGACGAAAACTTCATGAAATTTGTCTTTGTTTGGTCATCATAAATGGAACTGATATGATCAAGTTGGAGCCAAATTACAAAGGTGCTAAACTGAATGCATAATCAAATTCTTGTTCGGTTCCGCTACATACATTATGTCTTACGCTAGCTGTAATACATGTAAGAATATACAAGACAAACCTTCACTTGGTTATGTTATGCGCGAGTATTATCCTAATGCTACACGGTGTTAGTAGTAATACAAGCAAGGCAAGACCTAATTAAAAAATGCGTTCATGCTACACATGCAAAGACCAAAATCATGCAAGATGTATTATTAAACAAGATGCATCATAATAACCAATCTTACATGGTTACGCTACACATGGACACGGTATGAGTGTTACATGATGTTAATAGAAATACGAGAAAGATAAAACTAGATAAATATCCGGTCCACACATTTGGCCAAAGTCATATAATACACGTGATAAAATGCTCCAATGCTATAAGATCCTAAACTATTAGCATCATCAAATAGCACATCATATAAAACTGATTTTACTTGGTTACACTACACACGAAAATGATATTAGAGTCTTACGATGTTAGTAGTAATACAAGTAAGATAAATCCAAATAAATGTTAAGCCACAAATTCTGGCCAACGTCATATAGAAGACATTTATAAAATGCTTCAATGCTATACAAGCCTAAACTATTAGAACTATCACAAATGTGTATCACAAACTCGCTTTACTTGGGTTATACTACACATGGGCGCCAATCCAATGATGCTACATGGAGCTAGTTTCAATACCATGTAAGGTACAAATATAAGAAAATGATAAATGTCATATGTCTCATGTAATATTAAAATATCTCCATACACCTTCACTAGGTTACGCTATACGCGGGGATTGTCTTAGGGCTACGTGGTGTTAATAGTAATAAAGGTAAGGCAAAACTTAATAAAAATGTGTTCATTCAACATCCGCATAGGTACGCAAAATTCATGCAAAGCATATGATCAAGCATATTTCATGTAGCCCATGTAGGCTTTGAACAAACAAAATACCATAAACAAACTTCATTTGGGCCAGACTAAACGTAGGTGTCATATTACTGCACTACATAGTTAGTGTTGATATTGTGTGAAGTCAAAACCAACAAAATCTGGCATATATCACATGAACCATAAAAACATCAAGATTGTGTCAGAAAGCTACAATTCGTTACGCTACACGTCGGCACCACATGAGTGTTACACGATGATAGTAGTAATGTGATGATGCAAAATTTATCAAAGTTGGCATCTCACATACATTCATGCTACCAAAACCAAACGTATCACACAAGATCCCCACGGAAAAGTATATACACATCATATGTGTCGAATGTAGGATAAAATCATATCTATCGAAAATCAACTTCATTCTACATATAAATGGGGTTGGACACAACTATATTTGTTGTATGCTAGGAAGATATATTCCAAAACATGAAACATGAAATCATGATGGAGTATTTGCATAATACCAAACTTCAAGTTCGCCAAGCAGGAGTTCATCAACGATCGTGAGGATGATTTTCTTGTAGCATATTGTAACATGAATGTGTTGCAATCTTATGTAATAGATATGTAGGAATTCTTAATCAGGGGTTTTCTCTCCATAGTTGTTATTAATAGAATTTTTATATAAATATAAGAGTTCTGGAAATACGTACCTGCAATGTTTGATATTCATTTTATTTTATGCATTGTGTGCGCTACATTTATTCACTCTGTATCAATGACGTGACGGGTGTTGTCACGCTCGCATTTTCCCGTCATCATATTTTGGCATGCCCGGTGGGACATATTTCCCCCTCATCTTTGAATGTCAACATAGGATTCCAACATATGAATTTCGATAGTACATAATCATAAAATGTCATGTATGCATATACCAAAAATAAATACATAGATGAAGAAAACTAATATATAATTTTCTTGACAAGTTCACGAGTTAGTTACACTCCCCTTTGGTGATCTCCCGCTCGCGTGCCAATTGGCCCTCTCGTGGCCTCAGTTATCAAGAGTTTGGAAACCACAGCTGCATCCCCGACTAGGCCAGCTGAAAGGGAAGTCTCCTCTCCACTAAAGGAACAGTTTACTCCTGTTCTCACTAAGTCAGCAAAGGGAAGGATGTGTGCAGCTCCAAGAACATCTAATGATCAGCAAGCACACAAAATTGCTTCATCTACTTCAGTTCCTCCTGGTTTCACAAAGATGTCACCTGCCAAGGTCGTAAGTCATGAGGTACCAACAAAGGTTACTTGCAGGATACCCGAACTATGGCCCGTTCTTGCAAAACGGACGGCTTCACTAAAAGTGGCATCACCAAGACAATCTGCTTCGACCGCAGCAACTAAAGTCGCAGTGCCCCTTACACCTTCAAAATTTAGGGTAGGCGCACATGAAGGGACGAGAGAAATATCATATAAGCCTATCCCAATCCTCGCTGGAGCAGCTCAGAGGGCTTCCACCATGGATAAAGGAAAAGTTGTAATGGTTGAGGGTACAGAGTCTTCATCACATGGATTCTCCACTTCTCCAAGGAACCAACTTTGTGTTGATGTAGTTGATTTATCCCCACAATGGGCTATAATCCCATTGGACCATGCCTAGTGGGTGAGCCAAGCAATAGACGCTCGCTGCAATGGCACGGAGTGTTTGTCACTTCAGATGATTTCGATGCTGGTCATGTGGATCTAACTGCTTCAATATCTGATCCGTTGTGCTCGTAGGTGCCAGCGCCAAGACCATCATTTGAAGGCTCAGTTAATCCAGCATGCACCAGTTGTCGATGACGGAGGGCACACCATGCATGGCTCAATTTCTCGGTGATAACTGACACAAACATGAAAAATCAACAATGATAGCAAGTAGAATACCCCATCAGAAATAGGGATGGGGAGACCAATGCTAACATCCGTGGTGGGAGCCATGCTAACTTCCATGCCATAAATACACAGAATGTGTGCCAAGCTTTGAAATAGATACTCCCAGGTTGCCCTATATCCATTGATAATGTTGGTGGCGCTTCTCTGCAGATGATCCCGAAGATGAGCCCATGTCATGGTTGCGCTTGCTGCTATCCTTATATTCCTGCACACCATTTGCAACCTGAATGGCCTTGTTCACCAAGGTGGTGAAATTAGCATAGTCGTGAACAAGGAGTGCCAGCTTGATGTTAGGGTGGAGGCCATCACAGAATTTCTCCTATCTGCGAGCATCAGTTGCAATGTCTTCTTTAGCATAGCGGGATAAGTCCAGAAACTTCCATTGATAATCATTCATAGTTTTGTTGCCCTGTACGAGGTTGCGGAACTCACGCTTCTTCCGGTCCATGATTCCCTGAGGAATGTAGCCGGCACGGAAAGCAGCTTGGAACTCCGTCCAAGTGATGACAGCTCCAGTAGGCTGAGAGCGCCTATGATGGTCCCACAATTGAGCAGCGGGACCCTTCACGAAGTAAGCCCCAAAGTTGACATACCTCTCTAGGGAAACATTGGCAAACTCCAGCTCATAAGCGATGTCACAGAGCGAGTCATCAGCATCAAGAGTCTGAGTTGACCTGTGGTAAATCGCAGGTTTGAGGCAGCAGAAGCCTTGAAGTGTCATGCCTTTCCGCTGGTTCACATTAGGCCTTGGGGAACTGGTCCATGAGCCCATGCAAAAACTGGCGGTTCAGTTCAAACTGTAGGACCATCCCAACCATATATTCAGGGGGTGGGGTGGTGGATTGTTTGTGGCACCACTCAGGAGGCCAGCTGGTCTAACCATCCTTCTAAAATTTAACAGTGGTAGTTTAGCATAATGTAATTGGAGGGGTATGGAATTCATTCGTGAAGTAATCAAGCATAACAAAGGGAAAATGTGATAGATACTTCATAAAAACCAAGTTCAACATACAGATCCATAAATAAGTTCGATTACAGACTATCGACTACAAGTTTGAAATTTGGCGATAACTTGGACTCAGTAGGCGGCACGCAGGCACGGAGTGGAGGGATACAACAACGAGACATAGGATAATGCTACATCACGTTGGAGACAACGACTCAAACTTAAATTCGAAATTTGGCGATAACCTGGACTCACTAGGCGGCACACAGGCACACGGTAGAGGGATACAACAACGAGACATAGCGATAATGCTACATCAATGTGGGAGACAATGGCTAAATTCGGGTAGCTGACGGTGCCCCTAATAGAAGAACCTAGGGGCAGGATTTTGCATCCCGTTCTGACTCATGTGCAGGTACTGCATCAAATCGGGGAGGAGAGGCCCAAGTGCAGGGGTACGACCTCCAACAGCAGGCCACTCAAGGCGTGGTGGTAGCTGTGTCCTGCGCGGGTGGAGGTGTACTCAGGATGGATCATTGTAGTGACTGCTCGCGGCAACTGTGTCATCGCGTCGTGAAGACGGGTATGCGTGGCAGACAGCTCAACAGTCTGAGCTCGGAAGGCACGATCTAGGGCCTCAGTGTATTGCACCAGAACCTGTGGGTTGTAGCGATGACTCAAGTAGGGGGTATAGACATTGACGTACGATCGGTATTTGCGCTCTCGAACGTAGGTAGTGTAGGAAGTGAGATTAGATCCAATCTCATTCCGAGCAGGAGCATACGGGATGTATCTGAATACAGTCCCCTCTAGGCGAGGGTGCGCTCCACGGAGGAGGGTGATAGCGATATAGGCAACATCATGGACGACCAAAGAAGGTGTGGAGCTTGTTGGTGGAGATGTGCTCCCGATCGAAATGCGAACCTCAGCCTGGTACTGCTCCTGGTTGAACTCGTGGAAGTCCCCGTACACAGTGTACTTGGGGTACCAACGATATCCCAGCCTGGTCAAGATGTTCACCAGATTAACTGGGAACCCGATCGCATCAACAACCATAGTTAGGCGTATCACTTGTCTTGCGGGACGCATAAAAAAAGGTTCAAGGATGTCAAATGAAAGAGTGTGTAATATCTTATCATAAGAACAACATTAGATAATCCAGCTATCCGGGTTGATGTGATTACGAGAACCTAATGTTAAGTTAGCAAAATCCTTTAACGCGAAAACGAAGAGAGATCAGAACCCAAAGTATAGAAGAGGAGTACAACATACCAATACCACCCGATTGAGATGTGGGCCCGTAAGCCATACAACAATGTTAGTAAAGTTTTTTAAGTACTAGACCCAACTTCAGAAAAGGAGTTGGAAAAGGGGCTACCTACAAGCAGTCGACTCTGATACCAACTTGTGATGCCCCCTATTTTGACCAGACGCTAATCATACATGTAATGCGTACGACCAAGATCAAGGACTCACGGGAAGATATCACAACACAACTCTAGACACATATAAAAGCATACAAGCTTCATATTACAAGCCATGGGCCTCGAGGGCTTGAATACAAGAGCTTGAAAACACACGAGTCAGCGGAAGGAATAATATCCGAGTACAGACATAAAACAAGGTAAGGCCTTAGAGAAGGTTAGCACAAAAGATACATAGATCGAAAGAGGCGAGACCTCCTGCTTGGGAACCTCCTGAACTACTCCTGGTCGTCACGGCCCTCACGTAGTAGCAGGCACCGTCGGGGTAGTATACGTCATCGGCGTGATATGCCATCTCCTAGGCTCCATCATCTGGTCGCGACAATCGTATCAAGGGGAAAAGGGGATGCAACGCTATGGTGAGTACTCATTCAAAGTACTCGCAAGAATGACATGAGGACTATACTAAGTATGCATGAGTATCAAAGGAATGGGGTTATATGTGGACTGACTCTAGCAATGCGAGAATAGAGAGAAGGGACTAGTCCTATCAAAGACTAGCATCTTCACGTGTCTTGCATAATTAGAAGAGAGTAGAGAAATAACACAAATATATAGTCATATTGTTGCAGCAAATTTAATTAAGTCATGTCCAGAGATTCTTCCTCGACTCCCTGCCAGAAAACAATCTCGGAGCAAACATTCCAGTTAAGTAACAGTTTTAGTTGTATTAGACAAGGATACCATTCCAAGTCGTCGTTTAACCGTGGATACGACTATTCGAATAGCTATTTTCACCCCTAGAGGGGTGCACTAACGTACCCGTCGCACTTGATAAACTCTGGCCAGACACACTTTCCACGGTCATGCCCGGACTCGAAACATCAACACATCACAACCCTACTTAGGCTCAACATAGAGTCCAGCCCGCTGGTCAAAATCCTAAGCGCGTAGGGGTCCATGACCCTTTGCACTCTTGAATGATGTGTGGCTGGCCGATGTCAGTCCTGGCACCACTAATACAAGACATATGCTTAACCGGACCACTCGGGCGCGCGCCGCTCCATTGCTAATGTCTCAAGAGCTTTGACTGATACCACAATGTTGAGTACCCATAACTTATCCCACATGAAGGTTAGTGCGGAAAGGTCTATGATCAACTCTGATCAAATACCCAAATCCCATTAGCATTTTAGTTAACACCGCGACGACGATCAGCAATCCACAATATGTGGTCCCATCGCCTCATCTCGAGGATGTGCGGCAAGGGCCAAGAATACCCGCCCATGCCTCGTCACAACCACGCGGGAATCCTCCCGCAACACATCTTATGTACCAAGTGGCAAGGTCAAGTAACTGTGTGGCTGTAACATCAAAGGGGTCCGAGGTAACACCCTCGATGGATTCTGATCGATGTAACCGTCAAGGCAACCAGGGAGGAATCACCCTCAATGGTCCATGCTTGAGAGGTTGTTCGAGAGAGTCGTTATTGAAGATGGTAAAGGAGGAATCACCCTCCGTAAACCACCGCCGGTTAACTACACTACATAGCTAACATCAGGAGTACGTATTGAGGTTTCACCCTTGGTACTCGATAGTAGCTCTACAACGTCATACAACATGGGGGTAAGTGATGTGACGGGTGGTGCCGGCGGTGGTCGGTGGGGGGTGCCGGATCCGACTGGACCCGGGTCGAGCGAGGAAGAGGAGAGGAGCCGCCAGGGGAGGGGGCTCTCGAGGGAGAGGGAGTGAGGGGAGTGAGGTGGATCGATGGGGGCTAGGTTTGGGGGGGGGGTTATATACCCCCGGGGTAGTGTGTTAGTTGGGCCTGTGGGTGGCTGGGTCGGCCGGTTGGCCAGCTGGGCCACGACACAGTGGGGGGCGGGATTTTGTTTTGTTTTTTTACCTTTTTACTTTTTTATGTTTATTTTAATGCCAACAAGAAAAGACTTTTATAAAATAAGGGACTTAGCCCAGATTAGTGTTGTACTTTTATACACTACCACAAAAAGTTTGGAAGGTACTTGCAAAACTTAGGATTCTCAATAATATAAAAGGTATTTTATTAAAAGTTTCGACCTGGTTTTTAATTAGTTGTTGTTGTTATTGTTGTTATTGTTGTTGTTGTTGTTGCTGTTGTTGCTGTTGTTGCTGTTGTTGTTGTTGTTGTTGTTGGTGGTGGTGGTGGTGGTGGTGGTGGTGGTTGTCGTGGTGGTGTTTTTGTTGGTGTTGCTGTTGGTCTTGTTGTTGTTGGTGGTGTTGGTGTTGGTGTTGGTGTTGTTGTCGGTGGTGGTGGTGTTTTTGCCATAGGTGTTGCTGTAGTTATTGTTGTGGTTGTTGTTGTTACTGTTGTTGTTGATGTTGTTGTTGTTGTTGTAGTAGTAGTAGTAGTAGTAGTTGTTGTTGTTGTTGGTGGTGGTGGTGGTGGTGTTGTTATTGTTATTGGTGGTGGTGGTGGTGGTGGTGGTGGTGTGTAACATCCCAATTTTCTTAAATCAGGATGTTAATAGATCATTCATATGCATCTCATACTTTTTCTATGCATTATTTGTGTTTCTGAAAATTCTATTCATTTTGCAACTGAGGGCAATTTATTGGAGTGGAGATAACATGACTTGCCCGTGTCGAATAAAAGTTCATAATGTCGAGGATATTATTTGGAGTTACCTGTACAGTTTTTGAAATTTTATAAACCCCATTTTATTTTGGTTGAGTTTTTCAATGCTCATGGTTTGGCCTATTGCATAAAATTTATTTTTAATTTTGGATTAGGTTTGGAACTAGTGTTTGTTTAGAATATATTAGTTACATATATTTTACTAGGTCTTCTTTTTTTAGAATATTTCTAGTATTTTTTAGCCAGAGCTATTTGGGTATTTATTTTTCATGTAGCGGTTAAAAAAGGATACTCTCCCGCACTGTGCAGGGGGGCTGCACATTGGCCCAGCAGGAGACTCGCCCGCGAGAGCACTCCGCGCAGCCGCTCCCAAGCCGGCCCACGAGCACCGTGCACCCTCCCCTCTTCTTTTATTTTTTTCTTTCCTCCAGCGTTGTGCCGCTGCCAGCGGGCCCCGCTGCCCTCATCCCCTTCCCCGAGGAGGATACACGAGAGCGCCGCATTGCACGCACACGGGCGCTCGAGATCGAGTCAACGCGAGGGCCGAGCCACCCCGTGTCGCCGTTCGCCCCTAGCCACCGCCTAAGAACGCCGCCCAACCCTCGCCTCGACTTTGCCGGAGAGTAGCCGGAGGATCCCCGCCGCCAACGCCCGAAGTCGGTGCCATTTTACCTGTTGCTCGTGGTGAGCACGCACGTGATTTGTTTCGGCCAGTCATGACGCGACACGTGGCACACGCTACAGTGCCACACCAGCCTCAGTTTCGATTTGTTTATTATTAGGAAGATTCTCGCTTTAATTTTCAAACATGTTTAATTTTGAACTAGTATGCCCGATTTAGGAAATTCTTTTTCCTCTGAATTCACAATAAGCAGTACAATATGACAGGGCCAATAGTTTTCAGGTTAGCGATGTTTAAAATTTGAGTTGGACAAGATTTAGTTTGAACATACGAGAGACCATAACTTGCAAACCGTTCGTCCCATTTAGTTGTTTCTTTTTGTGTAGTGATTGTATCAACATGTAGATAATTTGTACCTACTATGCTAATCTGGTTTTTGTTTTAAAAAAATATTTCTCGTTGTTGGTTTTATTTGGTGTTATTGGAATGTGGTGATTTATGTGTTGTGATTGTTTGAAACGTGTTGATTTCCCGGAGTGCGAGGCAAACTATTGTCACGAGTGTGATTTTGAACTAGAATCAAGGCAAGTTACATGTTGATCATCCTTCACCCACTATTTTCTACACATTTAGTATTATATCACCCTATGAAATTTATGCATGTATAGGAATATAATTATTATGCTATGATATTGAACTAGCGCCTTGTCAATGAAGACCGTGGTAGTTGTAGTTTTGCTATGCTATGTAAACGGGGTTCGTTCCTGTATTCATTGAGATTATGTGAGGATTATTACAAAATAAATTGAGTGGTAATTAAGGATATAATACACCTCTAGGCGGATATGGTATTGTTGGGTGGTTTCAAGATTATCATGGTTTTGATCCTCAGTATGTAAGTGGAATGTTGCCGAGGTTGAAAAAGATCAGGCATACTAAATGACTAGTAGCTTCCGTGCGCAACCACTAGCTATATGGGCTCTGGCTTAGTCGAGTAGGTCGTGGAAACCTGCCTGGTTCAAAGCTAGCAGATGTAGATATGAGTAGGTGTATCGGCTGCCGTTGGGTGGAGGTGACTCCTTCTGAAGTACTTCATCTCAATCTTCGGGTTGGGTCTAGTGGGTACAGTGTGCAAACCACTAGAGAGTGTCAAAACTAATCATGATTAGTCGTGTCCCCGGTTATGGACAATTTTGAGCAGATAGGCGATTCCAGTTGTTGGATGATCTTGACAGATGATACACTTAATAAAAATTTGGTGGAAAAACTTAATAATGGTAATAGGTTGGCATTGGAGGTGTCAATTCAACCATATGTAGTTTAATTGTAGCAAACAAATTAAGACTTGCCTATTATGTAGTTATGAGGATAAAACTAGCTTTTGTGCAAAATAACCATCAAGCCTTCCTAAGTTATACTATGCATGTACTTGTAGGTTTGCTTTTTTATTTCTCACTGTGTAACTTGCCAATGCATTCAATGTATTGACCTATATGGCTGCAACGTATTATGTTGCAGGGTATTCAGACGAGGAGTAAGGTACCGTTAGGGTCGCGAGTCTTCACTCAACATCTCCAGTGGGCTATGATACGTCCATTTTGCATCATGCTTTTATGTTGATATTTATCGCTTTATGGGCTGTTATTACACTTTATGGTACAATACTTCTGCCTTTTCTCTCTTATTTTATAAGGTTTACATGAAGAGGGAGAATGTCGGCATCTGGAATTCTGGTCTGAAAAAGGAGCAAGTTTGAGATACCTATTCTGCGCAACTCCAAAAGCCGTGAAAATCAACAAGGAATTATTTTGGATTGTATAAAAATACTAGGTGAAAGAAGTACCGGAGGGGAGCTACCAGGAGGCCACAAGCCTGCCAGGCGCGACCTACCCCCCATGGCCGCGCCTGGGTGGCTTGTGGAACCCCTGTTGGCCCTCCGGCTCCTATGTTCTGCTATAAGGAGGGTTTCGTCCCATAAAAAATCAAGAGGACGCTTTCGGGAGGAATCGCCGCTGCCACGAGGCGGAACTTGAGCAGAATCAATCTAGAGCTCCGACAGGGTCGTCCTGCCGGGGAAACTTCCCTCCCGGAGGGGGAAATCATCGCCATCGTTATCACCAACACTCCTCTGATCAGAGGGGACTCATCATCATCAACATCTTCATCAGCACCATCTCATCTCCAAACCCTAGTTCATCTCTTGTAACTAATCTCCGTCTCGCGACTCCGATTGGTACTTGTAAGGTTGCTGGTAGTGTTAATTACTCTTTGTAGGTGATGCTAGTTGGATTACTCGGTGGAAGATTATATGTTCAGATCCTTGATGCTATTCAATACCTCTCTGGTCATGAATATGATTATGCTTTGTGAGTACTCACTTTTGTTCCCGAGGACATGGGATAAGTCATGCTATAAGTAGTCATGTGAATTTGGTATTCGTTCGATATTTTGATGCGTTGTCTGTTGTTTTTCCTCTAGTGGTGTTATGTGAACGTCGATTACATAACACTTCACCATTATTTGGGCCTAGAGGAAGGCATTGGGAAGTAATAAGTAGATGATGGGTTGCTAGAGTGACAGAAGCTTAAACCCTAGTTTATGCGTTTCTTCGTATGGAGCTGATTTGGATCCACTAGTTTAATGTTATGGTTAGACTTTGTCTTAATTCTTCTTTCGTAGTTGCGGATGCTTGCGAGAGGGGTTAATCATAAGTGGGAGGTTTTTCCAAGTAAGGGCAGCACCCAAGCACCGGTCCACACACATATCAAACTATCAAAGTAGCGAACGCGAATCATATGAACATGATGAAAACTAGCTTGACAGAAATTCCCATGTGTCCTCGGGAGCGCTTTACCTCCTATAAGAGTTTGTCTAGGCTTGTCCCTTGCTACAAAAGGGATTGGGCCACTTAGCTGCACCTTTGTTACTATTGTTACTTGCTACTTGCTACGAATCATCTTACCACACAACTATCCGTTACCGATAATTTTAGTGCTTGCAGAGATTACCTTGCTGAAAACCACTTGTCAGATCCTTCTGCTCCTTGTTGGGTTCGACACTCTTACTTATCGAAAGGACTACGATAGATATCCTACACTTGTGGGTCATCAGGCTATGATGGGACTCATCGTTATTATTCTGCTACTTTTCCACTATTTGATAGAATAAAGCTAGCTAAGTGCTATGCCGATTGTTATACTTTATAAATTCTGGATCATTCGTTGTAATAATGATGCACTTGTTATTCTAGTATTCATCTATACTGTGTGTGCTAGCGAGTCGACCCAAGGACTAGCACAATAAAGCACAGAGACTCAAATCCTTCGAGGTTTGGTCCTTACAGATGGCATCAGAGCAGTGTGTTGACTGTAGGTCGTGGCCCTAGAAAATGGATTAGAAAAGCCATAGGAGTGAAAATTTTATTTTATAAACTTTGTCTACATCTTACTCTTTCATTAGACAACCCCTTTAGTATCTTGACCAGTTTAAGTGGTAAATAGTGCTGAGACCACCATTTATCTTTGCGATATTATCGTGTTAGCATATCCGATTATGCCCACTTTTGTGGCATGACGATACTAGGTTGCTTGCTTGATTGTTATATAGTTTGTTTGTTAAATTAGGATCTTGTTGAAATTATTCGATTGTATATAATGATATGTTTTTTTATTGTTATGTTTGTTGGTATTATTCGTTATGGTGTTTTTTTGCCTCATATATATTACCTTGATCATACTATGCATATGTGTAGAATATCTATATTCCTTTAGACCTATTCTATATATTACTCATCTACTCTTGACCACCAGATGCCGCCGAGACGTGAGCCTAGAGGCAGGGCTTCAGGAGGAGGCAATAATGACAATGACAATGACGCACCACCGCCATATGTGCAACAGATCCTTCAGGGACAAGTCCAGTTGCTCAAGTTGCTTGCTCAGAGCATGGCAAACAATAAAAACAACAATCGGCCGTCTCCCCCACCTATGGATATGCTTACTAGGTTCTTGAGGTTGAATCCTCACAGGTTCTCCAGCAGCCTTGAACCTATTATGGGGGATTATTGGCTTCTTTCAATTGGTAGGAACCTGCAGACCATTGGATGCACAGATGCAAAGAGGGTGAGGTTTGCCTCACATCTGTTGGAGGGTCCTCCTACAGCTTGGTGGGACAACTATCTGGTCACCTATCCCATTGATACTATCACCTCGGCATAGTTTCAGGCAGCCTTCCGCGCCATACATGTGTCCGCTGGCGCCAAGAGTTTGAAAAAGAAGGAGTTTCGCAGCTTGTGTCAGGGAGGTCGCTTAGTTAATGAATACGTGGAGGAATTCAATAACCTTGCACGTTATGCTCGTAATGATGTTAGTACTGATGCAGCTAGACAGGAGAAATTATTGGAGGTCCTCAATGATGATTTGGGCATTTAGTTGACAGTGGCCACTTTTGGTAATTACTAGAATCTTATTGATAAGGATATTGTGTTTGAGGGAAAGCGTTAGGCCATAGAGAATCGAAAGAGGAAGTACAACAACAATAGGTATAATTCAGGGCCACAACAAAACCCACACACTTCATATCATCATCATGGAGGTAATGGGCATAATCATCATGGAGGTAATCGGCGTCATCGTCATGGAGGTAATGGACATAATCATAGTGGAGGTAATGGCCACAACCATAATGGCCACCATCATCACAATGGACACAAGGGTAATGGTAATGGTAATGGCAACGGTAATGGAGGTAATAATAACCAGAACCGCCATAATATGCTAGTGCAGAGGGACCTTAATCAGGTTTAGTGCTACAAGTTCACAAAGATGGGCCACTACTCCAATGCATGTCCAAGGAGCAATAATGGTAATGGGAATTCTGGAGTCACCAAGCCTAACCCCTTTCAAAAGGGTCATGTCAACCATGTTAATGTGGAGGAGGTCTATAATGAACGTGATGAAGCGATTGGTAAGTTTTCTATCAACTCAATACCTACACTCATTATTTTTGATTCTGGTGCATCGCATTCATTCATATCACGGGTATTTGTGGATAAACATAAGTTGCCGACCGTAGTCCTTAAGTCACCTATTCTAGTAATTTCTCCTGGAGCTGAGATGGCACCAAGTTTGGGATGTTTGCAGACGTCCCTGTCTATTGGGAAGCATGTTTTCCCTACAGATTTGATCGTACTGAAGTCACAAGGTCTGGATATTATTTTGGGTATGGATTGGATGATCAAATATCAGGGTGTTATTGATTTTGCTAGTCAGTCTATCTCTCTAAATGCACGAGCCGGGAAGAGAATCGAATATGTATGTAAGTATTAGCATAAGCGGATGCAGGTGAACTCTCTTAAGGGGGTAGCCTCGAAAAGGTGCAGGTTGTGAACGATTATCCAGATGTTTTTCCACAGGAGTTGCGAGGTGTGACACTAGATAAAGATATTGAATATCTTATTGATTTAATGCCTCGCACACGGCCTGTTGCAAAGAGACCATAAAGAATGCCTACTCAAGAGTTGGAGGAATTGAAGAAGTAGTTAAGGGAATTACATGCACAAGGATTTATTCGCCCAAGTTCATCACCTTGGGGAGCTCCTGTTTTTATTGTTGAGAAGAAGGATGGAACTTTGATGATGTGTGTTGATTATCGTTCTCTGAATGAGGTAACCATTAAGAATAAGGGTCCTTTGCCTATGATAAATGATTTGTTTGACCAGTTGGAGGGAGCTACCGTGTTTTCTAAGATTGATCTTCGTTCTGGTTACCCTGAATTAAAGATTCGTTAGAAGCATAATCCAAAGACTGCTTTCACTATGAGGTATATGGGTTGTATGAGTATACTGTTATGTAATTTAGATTGACTAATGTGTGTAACATCCCAAAATTTCAACTTGGAATGTTTTATAATTGTAGCTAAGCATCTATGCATTTTATTTGAATGAAGGTGGCATTTGAATTTTCTTTCAGTATTTGATTTGAATTTATTTTGACACAAGATTTTCACTCACAAACTTTCCTGACAAATACCTTGCCAAGCAAGTAAGAGAGGAGGTAACATGACACCCCAAAAAGTCAGAAGAAAAATAGTGCCAAAACTTTTAAAAGACAAATTTGGTTTTTATTGGATTTTAAAAATTTATAAAGTTTTTATTTTGTGTAAAAGAAAATGTCCATGTTGTGGGAAATATTTTTTTGATCATTTTGATATATAATACTAGTATTTTTGGAGTAGGATTTATTTCCTTTTCTTAGATTTTCTTTCCTGTTTTTGAATAATAGGAAAAACTGCGCTTATTAGGAAAACTAACAAGGCCCGTTAGGAAATGAATCGGCCCGCTGAGTATTGCCAGATCCGAAGTGGATTCGGATCGGCCAACCAACGGGATCACCACACCCCTTCTCTCTCTGTTGCAGGGCCCCAGGGGCCGACCCAACCGGCCCTGATTGCCTATCTTCTTCCTCCCGAATCTCCTCCTTCTTTTCCTATTGTGCTCCTCGTGCCCTCGCCGGATCCGAGAGGATCTGCCGATCCCCTTCCCTTCTGCCACCACCGACGCCCTATAAGTACTCCCCTCCTCCCCCGCACTCCATTCCGCCCCAGACCTCCACGAACCACTTGCCGGATCGCCACACCGCCGCCTCTCCGGAGTTCCGCCCTGGCCGAAGCTTCCTGAGCTTCTACTGCCTCCCTGCGTCGCCCCCACGCCTCTGTGACACCACCTTGACTTGCTGGATCTCCTCCGCCGTCGTCTGGACCCCTCCTCCGCCTTAGTCAACCACTGGAGCCACCTCCCCGTCCACCTCCACCTTCGGCTGCCGCCACGACTTGCCGGAGTACCTCCAGCCACCGGTGAGTCTCCATCTTTTTTACCTCCACTATCACATCCTCTATCGACGTCTTAGATTAGATCATAGGTACCTGTTCAGTTTAGTTAAAGAAAAACCCCGTTTTTTCTGTTAGTAATATTTAGCCAAAGAGTTCTGTTTTAATTGAGGCCGTTAGTTGGTTAGCATCCTCAGTGCACACCTTCTAGCCAATGGGAATCTGCCACGTAGCACCCTTGTTCACTAGACTAAAATTTTATTTGTGCTCCTGTTATATAAAAAACAGAAAGTTCCTGTTTTGCTTTGGCTTTAACTTTAAGATTACAGCTCCAAGTTAGATGATTCTTTTTTTGCATTGGATCACAATTTTTTTTTTCTGTAGATAGAAATTTTGACCATGTTTGAATACCTTACTTTTGAGTTTAAACAGATTTGATTTAAACCTTGTTTTGTGATTATCTGGACTTTAAAAATAGGTTTTGAGTAGATCCTTTTTTCTACTGATTACTAGTGATCTTATTTATCACTAGGTTTAAATTCAGAATTTTTAGGATATTATATCTTAGGGTTTACAATAAAACAGATTCTGTTTTAGTGTTAGTAGGTTACTTTTGCTCTCGTTTGATCTAGCTACTTATTGATTGTTGCTTTATTTTATTTACTTGCTGTTATGATGCTTATTGCGTGAAATTGTTGTCTCATTAGATCATCTGGAGAGAGAAGCTTGTTATCTAGAGGCGCTCGAGTTCGTAAGTCGTCAACAAGGCAGGTCACGTTGATAATGTTTTACCTACGGTTTTATATGCATTTAGTTCAACCTTCTCCACCCATTGCATGCAAAGTAGGTACTTCAAAAACTCTGGTTCTTGATGTATTATCATGTGGTAGGCACCCATCAACCTTGTTACTTGGCCCAGGACGATAATTTTATTTTGCTATGCTTTTAGTAGACGGGGTTTTGGTTGAGTGTTTATCACGAGTGTTGTGAGAATTTAATAATCAAGACTGGAAGATTTCAAGACTCTACAAGACCTCGTGATGCAACACACCTGTGGGTGAAGGATGGTTTAGATGGGCACCCTGGAGTAACAGTGGATGACCCGGGATGCATGGGGAAGTGCCATGACATCTTGCGGAAAGCTTCACCCATGCTCGAAGATAGGGATGGATACTTCAAGACCCGAGGCTTACCTGCACAGCCACAAGTCATTATGGGATCTGGCTTGGTTGGACATCGTGGTGACTCTGGACCGGCGGTGCTACGAGATGTAGAAGGACGGTTGGATTGGATGGTCATCGATAGTGGCTCAGCGGAACCCATTCGAAGACCATGTTTTGATCATCTGGTTCTCAAACACCCTGAAGTGCGAGGACTCCAACGGAGGCGATCAAATCTTGTGGGGAACGTGTGCAAAACTCTGCAGAGTACTCAAACCTAATCGATTAGCCGTGTCCACGATCATGGACAACTTGAGCCGAAGGAACTGAAACTATCTGGAATTCTCAATACAAATAATAATAATGATGTGGGAATTATTTGATAAATTGGGTATGAGATATGGTTGGTGGAACCATCTCATTAACAACCAACAATGTATAAATTTTGCTTTTGGCCCCTCTCTTGCTGTAGGAGAAAATTTGTATTCCGCTAAAAAATATATAGCCCCACCTGCCATATATGCATATAGCATAGATGATACTTTTACACCTCTCTATTTTGTGACTTGTTGGCATATTCAATATGCTGACCTACACGGCTGCAACTTGTCATGTTGCAGAGTACTTTTCCGACCAGGAGTGAGGACACGATCTGCGCTCGGTGATATGCCCTGGAGTCAGATGGACTCTACTACATTTGAAGCTTCCGCTAGTCTTTGTTTAGTTTCATCTCATGAGTTGGCCTTCAACCACTTTATTGTAATCTTTATTGTAATAAAGTACTCGATATGAGATCCGATTAAAAAATTGTGTGATTGAACTCTCGATATATACATTGATGTATTGTGTGTGTACCAGCATGATCTTGGGATGGTATAGAAACATCAGAGACTTGGCCATTTAGGGTCGGGTCGCTACAGATATGGTATCAAAGCACACGCTGACCGTAGGAAGTTACCTCTAGGATTGGAAAAGCCTTAGGAAGAATTTTGTTTTTCTTATGTCTTTAAACCTTCTATATTTTCTCTTCTGCGCAATTCTGACTTCTCTCCGATTTTCCAATATTTTTTAGATGGCCACCTTCATGCCAATTAAGGTCACGGAGTTTTGCCAGCCCGACACAACAATGCCCTTCGGAAGGAGTGTTGGAATTTTGCCCTAGAGGCAATAATAAATTAGTTATTATTATATTTCCTTGTTCATGATAATAATTTATTATCCATGCTATAATTGTATTGATTGGAAACACAATTACATGTGTGGATACATAGACAAAACACTTTCCCTAGTAAGCCTCTAGTTGACTAGCTCGTTGATCAAAGATGGTCAAGGTTTCCTGACCATAGACAAGTGTTGTCACTTGATAACAGGATCACATCACTAGGAGAATCATATGATGGACAAAGACCCAAACTATGAACGTAGCATGTGATCGTGTCATTTTATTGCTATTGTTTTCTGCGTGTCAAGTATTCATTCCTATGACCATGAGATTATGTAACTCACTGACATCGGAGGAATACCTTGTGTGTATCAAACATCACACGTAACTGGGTGACTATAAAGGTGCTCTACAGGTATCTCTGAATGTGTCCGTTGATTTAGCATGGATCAAGACTGGGATTTGTCACTTCGTGTGACGGAGAGGTATCTCGGGGACCACTCGGTAATACAACATCACACACAAGCCTTGCAAGCAATGTCACTCAAGTGTGAGTCACGGGATCTTGTATTAGAGAACGAGTAAAGAGACTTTCTAGTAACGAGATTGAAATAGGTATAGGGATAACGACGATCAAATCTCGGGCAAGTAACATACCGAAGGACAAAGGGAATGTTATACGGGATTATATGAATCATTGGCACAGAGGTTCAACCCATAAGATCTTCGTAGAATATGTAGGATCCAATATGGGCATCCAGGTCCCGCTATTGGATATTGACCAAGAAGTTTCTCGGGTCATGTCTGCATAGTTCTCGAACCCGCGGGGTCTGCACACTTAAGGTTCGATGATGTTTTAGTATAGTTGAATTACATGTGTTGGTGACCGAAGGTTATTCGGAGTCCTGGATGATATCGCGGACGTCACGAGGGTTTCCGGAATGGTCCGGAAACTAAGATTGATATATAGGAAGTTGGTGTTTGGATTTCGGAAAGTTTTCGGGCATTACGGGTAGTGTACCAGGAGTGACGAATGGGTTCCGGGGCCCACTGGGTGGGCCCACCATGCCCCCAGGGGTCCACGTGGGTATATTTGATGTACAACAAGGTATAATGGGCTGACAAAGTCATCCAAGGAAATCCCATGAGGAAAAAATGGAGAAACTAAAAGAAGTGGGAAAATAAGGAAGGAGTCCTAATCCAAGTGGGATTGGAGAAGGACTCATCCCTCCCACTTCGGCCGACCCAAGGAGGGTTTCCTTGGTGCGCCAAGGCTGCCCAAGGCTGCCTCTCCCCTCCTCCTATATATACTAGAGGTTTAGGGCTTTTGAGACACAACTTTTGCCACGTGCAACTCAAACCTACACCTCGTAGTCTTCCTCTAGATTAGATTTCTGCGGAGCTCCGGCGGAGCCCTGCAGGAATAGATCATCACCAACACCGGCGCACCATCACGCCGCTGGAGAACTCATCTACTTTCCATCTCTCTTGCTGGATTAAGAAGGCCAAGATCGTCATTGAGTTGTACGTGTGCTGAACGCGGAGGTGCCGTCCGTTCGACGCTAGATCGGAACGGATCATGGGACGGATCGTGGGACGGCGGTGATTTGAATCATGAATTTGTACCACTACATCAACCACGTTTCTTAACGCTTCCCTCCGAGCGATCTACAAGGCTATGTGGATCAAATCTCCCTCTCGTAGATGAACATCACCATGATAGGTCTTCGTGTGCGTAGGAATTTTTTTGTTTCCCATGCAACGTTCCCCAACAGTGGCATCATGAGCTAGGTTCATGCATAGATGTTATCTCGAGTAGAACACAAAAGGTTTTGTGGGCGTTGATGTTCGATTTGCTTCTCTCCTTAGTCTTTTCTCGATTCGGCGGTATTGTTGGATTGAAGCGGCCCGGACCGAAATTACTCGTATGCTTACGAGAGACTGGTTTCATCGACTAACATGCAACTCGTTGCATAAAAATGACTGGCGGGTGCTTGTTTCTTCAACTTTAGTTGAATTGGTTTTGACCGAGGCGGTCCTTCGAGACAGGTTAAATAGCAATTTGCACATCTCTGTTGTGGTTTTTTGCGTAAGTAAGATGCGATCATACTAGATACCCATAGCAGCCACGTAAAACATGCAACAACAAATTAGAGGACGTCTAACTTGTTTTTGCACGGTATGCTTGTGATATGATATGGCCAATGACGTGATGTGATATATTGGATGTATGAGATGATGATGTTGTAACAGTTAATATCAACTTGCACGTCGATGCTACGGCAACCGGCAGGAGCCATAGGGTTGTCTTTAAACTAACGTTTGTGTTTGCAGATGCGTTTACTATATTTCTAGGTCGTAGCTTTAGTAGTAATAGCATAGATAGCACGACAACCTCGATGGCGGCGCGATGATGGATATCATGGTGTGGCATCGGTGACAAGAAGATCATGCCGGTGCTTCAGTAATGGAGATCAAGGAGCACAAGATGATGGCCATATCATGTCACTTGTGAATTGCATGTGATGTTAATCCTTTTATGCACCTTATTTTGCTTAGAACGACGGTAGCATTATAAGGTGATCTCTCACTAAAATTTCAAGAAGAAATTGTGTTCTCCCCGACTGTGCACCATTGCGACAGTTTGTCGTTTCGAGACACCACGTGATGATTGGGTGTGATAGACTCAACGTTCACATACAACGGGTGCAAAACAGTTGCACACGCTTAAGACGCGGGTTAAACTTTACGAGCCTAGCATGTGCAGACATAGCCTCGGAACACAAGAGACCAAAAGGTCGAGCATGAATCATATAGTTGATATGATTAGCATAGAGATGCTTACCCCTGAAGCTATACTCAACTCACGTGATGATCGGACTTGAATTAGTGGATTTGGATCATGTACCACTCAAATGACTAGAGGGATGTACTTTTTGAGTGGGAGTTCATTAAGTAATTTGATTAGTTAAACTCTAATTCTCATGAACATAGTCAAAAGGTCTTTGCGAATTATGATGTAGCTTGCACTATAGCTCTACTGTTTTTTATATGTTCCTAGAGAAAATTTAGTTGAAAGATGATAGTAGCAACTTTGCGGACTGAGTCCGTAAAACTAAGGATTGTCCTCATTGCTGCGCAGAAGGCTTATGTCCTTAATGCACCACTCGGTGTGCTGCACCTCGAGCATCGTTTGTGGGTGTTGCGAACATCTGACATACACGTTTTTGATAACTACGTGATAGTTCAGTGCATAATACTCAATGGCTTAGAAGCAAGGCACCGAAGACGTTTTGAAACGTCACAGAACATAAGAGATGTTCTAAGAGATGAAATTGAGATTTCATGCTCGTGCCCTTGTTCAGAGGTATGAGACCTCCGACAAGATTCTTTGTCTACAAAGTTAAGGAGAAAATCTCAATCGTTGATCATGTTCTCAGATTGTCTCAGTACAACAATCGCTTGAATCAAGTGGGAGTTAATCTTCCAGATGAGATAGTGATGGTTCTCCAAAGTCAATGCCACTAAGTTTCTAGAGCTTCGTGATGAACTATAGCATATCAAGGATAGATATGATGATCCATGAGCGATTCGCAATGTTTGACACTCCGAAAGTAGAAATGAAGAAGGAGCATCAATTGTTGATGGTTAGTAAAACCACTAGTTTCAAGAAGGGCAAGGGCTAGAAGGGATACTTCATGAAACGGCAAACCAGTTTCTGCTCTAACGAAGAAACCCAAGATTGAACCCAAACCCGAGACTAAGTGCTTCTTTTATGAGGGGAACGGTCACTGAGGCGGAGCTACCCTAGATACTTGGTAGATGAGAAGGCTGACAAAGTCAACAGAAGTATATTTGATATACATGATATTGATGTGTAATTTACTAGTACTCTTAGTAGCATGAGGGTATTAGATACCGGTTCGATTGCTAAGTGATTAGTAACTCGAAATAAAAGCTACGGAATAAACGGAGACTAGCTAAAGGCGAGGTGACAATAAGTGTTGGAAGTGTTTCCAAGGGTGATGTGATCAAACCTAAATAATTGTTATTCGGTGTTTGCGTTGAGCATGAACATGATTGGATCGTGTTTATTGCAATACGATTATTCATTTAAAGAGAATAATGGTTATTCTATTTGCTTGAATAATTACCTTCAATGGTTTATCGAATCTCGATCGTAGTGTTACACATGTCCATAATATTGGTGCCAAAAGATACAAAGTAATAATGACATTACCACTTACTTGTGGCATTGCCGCTTGAGTCATGTTGGTGTAAAACGCATGAAGAAACTCCATGCAGATGGATCGTTTGGACTCACTTGATTTTGAATCACTTGAGACATGCAAAATCATACCACATGGAACAAGAAAGTAACTTGTTGGATGCAATACATTTTTGATGTGTGCAGTCCAATGAGTGCTCAGGCACGCAGTGGATATCATTATGTTCTTACTTCACTGATGATTTGAGTAGATACAGGAGTATTTACTTGATGAATCACAAGTCTGAATGTTGAAAAGTTGAAAGCTATTTTAGAGTAAAGATCATCATGACGAGAGGATAAACTGTCCATGATATGATCATAGAGATGAATATCTGAGTTGCGAGTTTTGGTACACAGTTAAGACAATGTGGAAATTGTTTTGCAGTTCATGCCACCTAGAACACCGTAGTGTGATGGTGTGTCCGAACATCATAGCCGCGCCCTATTTGATATGGTGCATACTATGATGTCTCTTATCGAATTACCACTATCGTTTATGGGTTATGCATTAGAGACAACCGCATTCACTTTAAATAGGGCACCGCCTATTTCCGTTGCGATGACACAGTATAGACTATGGTTTGGAGAAACCTAAGCTGCCATTTCTTAATAGTTTGGGGCTGCGGTGCTTATGTCAAAAATTTTCAGTCTGATAAGCTCGAACCCAAAACGGATAAATGCATCTTCATAGGATATCCAAAACAGTTGGGTACATCTCCTATCTCAGATCCGGAAGCGAACTGTTTGTTTCTTGAAACGGGTCCTTTCTTGAGGAAAGGTTTCTCTCAAAAGAATTGAGTGAGAGGGTGGAGGAACTTGATGAGGTTAGTGAACCGTCACTTCAACCAGTGTGTAGCACGGCACACGAAGTTGCTCCTGTGGTGCCTACACCAATTAAAGTGGAAACTGATGATGGTGATCATTGAGCTTCAGATCAAGTTACTACAAACCTCGTAGGTCGACAAGGTCGCATACTACTATAGAGTGGTACGGTAACCTTGTCTTGGAGGTCATGTTGTTGAACAACAATGAACCTACGAGCTATGGAGAAGCGATGGTGGGCCCGGATTCCGACAAATGGCTGGAGGCCATGAAATCCGAGAGAGGATCCATGTATGAAAACAAAGTGTGGAGTTTGTAAGAACTACTTGATGGTCGTAGGACTATTAAGTAAAGATGGATCTTTAAAGGGAAGACAGACGATGATGGTGAAAAGTCACCATTAAGAAAAGCTCGACTTATCACAAAGATGTTTCCGACAAGTTCAAAGATTTGACTATGATGAGACTTTCTCATTCGTAGCGATGCTAAAAATCTGTTGCAATTATGTTAGCAATTGCTGCATTGTTTGTGAAATATTGCACATAGGATGCCAAAACATTGTTTCCTCGACGGTTTCCTTGAGGAAAGGTTGTATGTGATACAACCAGAAGGTTTTGTCAATCCTAAGGATGCTAACAAGTATGCAAGCTCCAGCGATCCTTCTATGGACTGGTGTAAGCATCTCAGAGTTGGAATATACGATTTGATGAGATGATTAAAGGTTTTGGGTTTGTACAAGGTTTATGAGAAACTTGTATTTCCAAAGAAGTGAGTGGGAGCACTATAGAATTTCTGATAAGTATACGTGGTTGACATATTGTAGATCGAAAGTAAAGTAGAATTTATGTGAAGCATAAAGGGTTGTTTGAAAGGAGTTTTTCAAAGGAAAACTTGGATAGAGCTACTTGAACATTGAGCATCAAGATCTATAGAGATAGATGAAAACGCTTAATAGAACGTCCAATGAAATGCATGCCTTGACATGTTTCAAAATAGATCAACAAAGAAGGAGTTCTTGGTTGTGTTGTAAGGTGTAAATTTGAGTAAGACTCAAAGCTTGACCACGTCAGAAGAAAGAGAAAGGACGAAGGTCATCCCCTATGCCTTAGCCATAGGCTCTAAAGTATGTCAACTATGTACCGCACCTGATGTGTGCCTTGCCAAGAGTCTGTCAAGGGGTACAAAAGGTGATCCAGGATTGAATCACTAAAACAACGGTCAAAGTTATCCTTAGAAACTAGTGGACTAAGGAATTTTTCTTGATTATGGAGGTGATTAAAGAGTTCGTCGTAAAGGGTTACGTCGATGCAAGCTTTGACACTAATCCGAATAACTCTGAGTGGTAAAACGGATTCGTATAGTAGAGTAGATATTTGGAGTATTTCCGAATAGCACGTAGGAGCAGCACCTATAAGATGACATAAAGATTTGTAAAGCACACACGGATCTGAAAGATTCGGAACCATTGACTAAAACCTCTCTCATGAGCAAGACGTGATCAAACCCCAGAACTGTATGGGTATAGGATTCGTTAAAATCACATGGTGATGTGAACTAGATTATTGACTCTAGTGCAAGTGGGAGACTTGGAAATATGCCCTAGAGGCAATAATAAATTAGTTATTATTATATTTCTTTGTTCATGATAATCGTTTATTATCCATGCTATAATTGTATTGATTGGAAACACAATTACATGTGTGGATACATAGACAAAACACTGTCCCTAGTAAGCCTCTAGTTGACTAGCCCGTTGATCAAAGATGGTCAAGGTTTCCTGACCATAGACAAGTGTTGTTACTTGATAACGGGATCACATCATTAGGATAATCTTGTGATGGACAAAGACACAAACTATGAACGTAGCATGTCATCGTGTCATTTTATTGCTATTGTTTTCTGCGTGTCAAGTATTCATTCCTATGACCATGAGATCATGTAACTCACTAACACTGGAGGAATACCTTGTGTGTATCAAACTTCACAACGTAACTAGGTGACTATAAAGGTGCTCTACAGGTATCTCCTAAGGTGTCCGTTGAGTTAGCATGGATCAAGATTAGGATTTGTCACTCCGTGTGACGGAGAGGTATCTTGGGGCCCACTCGGTAATACAACATCACACACAAGCCTTGCAAGCAATGTGACTCAAGTGTGAGTAATGGGATCTTGTATTATAGAATGAGTAAAGAGACTTGCCGGTAACGAGATTGAAATAGGTATAGGGATACCGACGATCAAATCTCAGGAAAGTAACATACTGAAGGACAAAGGGAATGTTATACGGGATTATATGAATCCTTGGCACAGAGGTTCAACCAATAATATCTTCGTAGAATATGTAGGATCCAATATGGGCATCCAGGTACCGCTATTGGATATTGACCGAGAAGTGTCTCGGGTCATGTTTGCATAGTTCTCGAACCCGCAGGGTCTGCACACTTAAGGTTCGATGATGTTTTAGTATAGTTGAGTTACATGTGTTGGAGACCGAAGGTTGTTCGGAGTCCCGGATGAGATCACGGACGTCACGAGGGTTTCCGAAATGGTCCGGGAACGAAGATTGATATATAGGAAGTTGGTGTTTGGAATCCGGATAGTTTTCGGGCATTACCGGCAGTGTACCGGGAGTGACGAATGGGTTCCGGGGGCCCACTAGGTGGGCCCACCATGCCCCAAGGGGTCCATGTGGGTTTATTGGATGTAAAATAAGGTATAATGGGCTGACAAAGTCATCCAAGGAAAGCCCATGAGGAAAAAGTGGAAAAACCAAAAGAGGTGGGAAAATAAGGAAGGTGTCCTAATCCAAGTGGGATTGGAGAAGGCTCCTCCCTCCCACTTCGGCCGACCCAAGGAGGGTTTCCTTGGTGTGCCAAGGCTGCCCAAGGCTGCCTCTCCCCTCCTCCTATATATACTAAAGGTTTAGGTCTTTTGAGACACAACTTTTGCCACGTGCAACTCAAATCTACACCTCGTAGTTCCCCCTCTAGATTAGATTTCTGCGGAGCTCGCACGGAGCCCTGCAGTAATAGATCATCAGCAACACCGGCGCCCCGTTAATGACCCACAAGTATAGGGGATCAATCGTAGCCCTTTCGGTAAGTAAGAGTGTCGAACCCAACGAGGAGCAGAAGGATCTGACAAGTGGTTTTCAGCAAGGTAAAATCTGCACGAACTGAAATTGTCGGTAACAAGTGATTGTGTGGTGAGATGAATCGTAGCAAGCAACAAGTAACAAAAGTAGCAACGGTGCAGCAAAGTGGACCAATCGCTTTTGTAGCAAGGGACAAGCCTGGACAAAGTCTTATAGTAGTAAAAACGCTCCCGAGGACACACGGGGATTTCTGTCATGCTAGTTTCATCATGTTCGTATGATTCGCGTTTGTTACTTTGATAGTTTGATATGTGGGTGGACCGGCGCTTGGGTACTGCCCTTACTTAGACAAGCATCCCACTTATGATTAACCCCTCTCACAAGCATCCGCAACTATGAAAGAAGAATTAAGACAAAGTCTAACCATACATTAAACTACTGGATCCAAATCAGCCCCTTACGAAGTAACACATAAACTAGGGTTTAAGCTTCTGTCACTCTAGCAACCCATCATCTACTTACTACTTCCCAATGCCTTCCTCTAGGCTCAAATAATGGTGAAGTGTTATGTAGTCGATGTTCATATAACACCACTAGAGGAAAAACAACATACAACACATCAAAATATCGAACGAATACCAAATTCACATGACTACTATTAGCATGACTTATCCCATGTCCTGAGGAACAAACATAACTACTCACAAAGCATAATCATATTCATGACCAGAGAGGTAATGAGTAGCATCAAGGATCTGAACATAAACTCTTCCACCAAGTAATCCAACTAGCATCAACTACAAAGAGTAATTGACACTACTAGCAACCTTACAAGTACCAATCGGAGTCGCGAGACAGAGATTGGTTACAAGTGATGAACTAGGGTTTGGAGATGAAATTGTGCTGATGAAGATGTTGATGGTGACAAGTCCCCTCCGACGAGAGGAGTGTTGGTGATGACGATGGCGACGATTTCCCCCTCCGGGAGGGAAGTTTCCCCGGCAGGATCGTCCTGCAGGAGCTCTAGATTGGTTCTGCTCAAGTTCCGCCTCGTGGCGGCGGCGATTCCACGAAAAAGCTCCTCCCGATTTTTTCCAGACGAAACCCTTCATATAGCAGAAGAGGGGGGCCAGTGGGCCAGCAGGCTGCCCACAAGCCCTCATGGCGCTGCCTGGGGGGTGGTCGCGCCTGCAGACTTGTGGCCACCTGCTGGCGCCCCTCTTCGCTTCTTCGGCCCAATATTTTTTATAAATCAGGAAAAAAATCCTTGTTGATTTTTACGACGTTTGGAGTTGCACAGAATAGGTATCTCAACTTTGCTTCACCTTCAGGCCAGAATTCCAGCTGCCGGCATTCTCCCTCTTCACGTAAACCTTGCAAAATAGGAGAGAAAAGGCATAAGAATTGTACCGTGAAGTGAAATAACAGCCCAATAAGCGATAAATATCAACATAAAAACATGATGCAAAATGGACGTATCAATTCTCCCAAGCTTAGATCTCGCTTGTCCTCAAGCGAAAGCCTAGCTCAATAAATATGTCCATATGTTTAGGGAGAGAGGTGTCAACAAAACAAGATACGAGCATGCATGCATCATGATCATGATCAGAACAGCAATACCAACATATAATCTCTCAAGCTAAAGTGATAATTCCTTCACAAAGTAAAGCATGGATCAAGAACCCTACCGAGAAGTAACAACCAATAGCCTTTAGTCATTGAAGCAATTGCAATTTATCACAACATCAGAAAGAGTCAAATAAGAGCTTGTAAAGCAAATCCACATACTCAATCATTCTTTCGTTCTCTACAATTGCTACAACTCACGTGGTACTCATGAGATCAAAGTTTCAACTGGACACAGAGAAAGATAGGGGCTTATAGTTTTTGCTTCCCAACTGCTTACCTCAAGGGTAATGTCAATGATGTCTACTACGCAACCTTCTCCTTGTAGACGTTGTTGGGCCCCCAAGTGCAGAGGGTTGTAGGATAGTAGCAATTTTCCCTCAAGTGGGTTACCTAAGGTTTATCAATCCGCGGGAGGCGTAGGATGAAAATGGTCTCTCTCAAGCAACCTGCAACCAAATAACAAAGAGTCTCTTGTGTCCCCAACACACCTAATACAATGGTAAGTTGTATAGGTGCACTAGTTCGGCGAAGAGATGGTGATACAAGTGCAATATGGATGGTAGCTATAGGTTTTTGTAATCTGAAATTACAAAAACAGCAAGGTAACAAGTGGTAAAAGTGAGCACGAACGGTATTGCAATGCGTGGAAACATGGCCTAGGGTTGATACTTTCACTAGTGAAGTTCTCTCAACAATGATAACATAATTGGATCATATAACTAGCCCTCAACATGCAACAAAGAGTCACTCCAAAGTCACTAATAGCGGGGAACAAACGAAGAGATTATTGTCGGGTACGAAACCACCACAAAGTTATTCTTTCTCATCGATCTATTCAAGAGTTCGTACTAGAATAACACCTTAAGATACATATCAACCAAGACCCTAATGTCACCTAGATACTCCATTGTCACCTCAAGTATCCGTGGGCATGATTATACGATATGCATCACATAATCTCAGAATCATCTATTCAACCAACACACAGAACTTCAAAGAGTGCCCCGAAGTTTCTACCAGAGAGTCAAAACATGTGCCAACCCCTGTGCATAGGTTCCCAATGTCACGAACCCGCAAGTTGATCACCAAAACATACATCAAGTACCCACAAGAATCCACGTGTGCCAACCCATATGCATAGGTTCCCAATTGTCACAAACCCGCAAGTTGATCACAGCAGATAGACACGTGCAAGACATACATCAAGTATTCTCAAAGACTCAATCCGATAAGACAACTCCAAAGGGGAAACTCAATTCATTACAAGAGGGAGAGGGGGAAGAACATCATAAGATCCAACTATAGTAGCAAAGCCCATGGTACATCGAGATCAAGACATCTCAAGAACACCAGAGAGAGAGAGAGATCAAACACATAGCTACTGGTACATACCCTCAGCCCCGAGGGAGAACTACTCCATCCTCGTCATGGAGATCGCCGGGATGATGAAGATGGCCACCAAAGATGGATTCCCCCTCTGGCAGGGTGCCGGAACGGGCTCCAGATTGGTTTTTGGTGGCTACAGAGGCTTGCGGCGGCGGAACTCCCGATCTTGGTTTCTTTTGGGGGGTTTCTGAATTTATAGGAATTTATGGCGGTGGAATTGCGTCAGTTGGGCCCATGAGGACGTCACAAACCTGCGTGCCACCATCGGGGGGGGGGGGGGTGGCGGCGTGAGGGCTTTTGACTCCCTCGTGGCCCATCTGGCCTTCTCCCAAAGCTTCGGGGGTCTCTTTTGGTCCAAAAAAATCATCATAAAGTTTCATTCCATTTGGACTCCGTCTGAAAATGGGCCAAAAACACGGAAAAAACACAAACTGGCACTTGGCACTGAGTTAATAGGTTAGTACCAAAAAAGATATAAAATAGCATATTCATGCATATAAAACAGCCAAAGTTGACAAGATAATAGCATGGAACCATCAAAAATTATAGATACGTTGGAGACGTATCAAGCATCCCCAAGCTTAACTCCTGCTCGTCCTCGAGTAGGGAAGTGATAAAGAATGAATTTTTGATGTTGCATGCTACCTAGCATAGTTGTCCTTTGTAACTTCTCTCATGTGAAATGAATGTTCAGATCCGTTAGATTCAAAACAATAGTTTGCTATTGACGTGGAGACAATAATAATTCAAGCAAACTAGCAAGGTAATCATGAACTTTCAAAATAACAAGGCCAAAAGAAAGTTATCCCTACAAAAGCATATAGTCTGGCTATGCTCTATCATCATTGCACAACGAATTTAAATCATGCACAACCCCAGTATTGTCCAAGTAATTGTTTCACACCTTTACTTTCTCAAACCTTTTCAACTCTCACGCAATACATGAGCGTGAGCCATGGTTTTAGCACTATAAGTGGTGTGGAGTGTGGTGGAGGTTGCAAGACAAAAAAGGAGAAGATGATCACATTAACTAGGCATATCAATAAGCCGTGGAGCTGCTCATCAATAGATATCAATGTGAATGAGTAGGGATTGCCATACAAATGATGCACCAGAGCTAAGAGTATGTGAAAGCTCTTAAAGAAAACTAGTGGGTGTGCATCCAACTTGCTTGCTCACGAAGACCTAAGGAAATTTTGAGGAAGCCTATCATTGGAATATACAAGCCAAATTATATAATGAAAATTTCCCACTAGCTATATGGTGGTGACAAAACTAGAGACTCTCAATCATGAAGATCATGGTGCTTAATATGCACAAGTGTGGAAAAGTGGTAGCATTGTCCCTTCTCTCTTTTTCTCTCATTTTTTTATATTTTTTTTGGTGGGCTCTTTGGCCTCTTCTTTTATTTTTTTTATTTTTTGGTGCGCAACTTTGACCTCTTTTATTTCCTCACATGGGACAATGCTCCATCAATGATGATCATCACACTTTCAACTCAAAACTTAGAGTAATGATGACTCTATCTGAAATGCCTTCGGTAGTGTACCGTGACAATGATCTAGCATGGCATAGACATTAATGGAAACATCATGCTAGCTATCTTATGATCATGCAATGGCAATGTAGACGTGGTGGCACATGTCATGGTGGTAGTTGCATGGCAATATATCTCGGAATGACTTTGAAAAAGCCATAGTAGGTAGGTATGGTGGCTGTTTTGAGGGAGGCTAATGGTGGGTTTTGTGCACCGGCGAAAGTTGCACGACACTAAGAAGATAGTGATGGTGGAAGGTTAAAGTGCATCTAAACCATGGACTCAACATTAGTCAAGAAGAAATCATATACTTGTTGCAAAATTTTTATTAGTAATCGAAACAAAGCATTCAACGCATACTCCTAGGGGAAGGGTTGGTAGGTATAAACCATCGCGCGATCCCGACCGCCACACAAAGGATGACAATCAATAGACTAATCATGGTCAGACTTCATCACATAGCGGTTCACCATACGTGCATGCTATGGGAATTACTAACTTCAACACAAGTATTTCTAGATCCACAACACCTTACTAGCATGACTTCAATATTACCAAAACCACAACTGAAAACTAATTGAGATGAATCAAACTTCTCTAACTATTCAATGTACATGAAGGTGGAGTTTTCGTATCCCTTTGGATAACTACCCCTTTTGAGACTACTTTCAAATCATAGATCTACTACCAAGCCACGCACCGCTGCGCTCTAAAAGATATAAGTGAAGCACATAGAGCAAAAGTATCTAGCTCAAAAGATATAAGTGAAGCACATGTGAGCTGAATTGTCTACCAAAGGATATAAGTGAAGCTCGACAAAATCACGGTGAATGCATGTCTCTATCTCTAGGTGTGCAGCAAGGATGATTGTGACACAACAAAAATAAAAGACTCCTACGATACTAGACGCTCCAAGCAAAAACACATAACATGTGGTGAATAAAAATATAGCCCCAAGTAACATTACCGATGTATTGAAGACGAAAGAGGGGATGCCTTCCCGGGGCATCCCCAAGCTTAGGCTTTTACGACATCCTTGAATTTCTTGGGGTGCCTTGGGCATCCCCAAGCTTGATCTCTTGCCACTCTTTATCTCTTTGTCCGTAAGAACTTCACCCAAAACTTGAAAACTTCACAACACGAAACTTAAACAGAAACTCGTGATAACATTAGTATGAGAAAGCAAACCACCACTTCCTTAGGTACTGTAGCAAACTTAAATTCTACTTATGATGATGTTGGGTTACTGTATTTTCAATCTTCCATGGCTAATACCCCCCGATACTATTCATAGTTTCATCAAAATAAGCAACCAACACAACAAAAACAGAATCTGTTAACAGCAGACTAGTCTGTAGCAATCTGTATATTTCGTATACTTCTGGTTCTTCAAAAATTCTGAAAAATAGGGAAGTCTGAATAAATTGCATAGAAATCAGCAGCAAAAGGAATCAACTCAAAAGCTCTTACAGAATAAAAATGAAAATGCTTTTCATGAGCAGAATGTTTCTGTCTTTTTCCAGCATGACCAAACAATCATCATCAAGACTAATCATAACGGTTTTGCTTGGCACAAACACAACAAGAAACACAGAAGACACAATCATAACAGAATTATGATGGTGAGGAGAAAAAAACAGGAAGCAAAAAAGCAAAGAAAAATTTATTCATTGGGTTGCCTCCCAACAAGCGCTATCGTTTAACGCCCTTAGCTAGGCATTGATTTCAATGATGCTCACATAAAAGGTAAGGATTGAAACACAACGAGAGCATCATGGAGCAAATGGGTAGCACACTTAAGTCTAACCCACTTCCTATGCATAGGGATTTTGTGATCAAACAATTTATTGGACCAAGAATCAACTAGCATAGGAAGGCAAAACAAGCATAGCTTCAAAATTTCAACATATGGAGATGAAGCTTGATACTATTGCAATAAGTAGAAGCATATGATCCTCTCTCATAGTAATTTTCAGTAGCATCATGAATGAATTCAACAATATAAACAGCACCTAAAGCATTCTTTTCATGATCTACAAGCATAGAAATTTTACTACTCTCCACATAAGGAAATCTATTCTCAAGAATAGTAGTGGGAGTATCGTAAAAGACTTGAGCATTACAAATTGTGTCCACAATGAAAAAGCAAGGTTTAGCAAAGGGGTTCTCGAGAGTATGACAAGTTTTATCATCCCTCTTCTTCAAAGCATAAGTATCCTCACAATAATCATCATAGATAGGAGGCAAGCTTTCATCAAAATAATTTTGATCATTCAAAGTGGAAGAACTAAAAAGATCATCTTCATCAAATATAGCATCCCCAAGCTTGTGGCTTTGCATATCATTAGCATCATGGGTATTCAAAGAATTCATGCTAAGAACATTGCAATCATGCTCATCATTCACATATTCTATGCCAAGCATTCTATGTAATTCTTCTTTCAGCACTTGAGCACAATTTTCCTTCCCATCATGCTCACGAAAGACATTGAAAAGATGGAGCATATGAGCATCCTCAATTCCATTTTTTGTAGTTTTCTAGCAAAAGAACAAGAAAAAAAAATATTCGGTTGCAAGATCTAAAGATATACCTTCAAGCGCTAACCTCCCCGGCAACGGCACCAGAAAAGAGCTTCGTTGACGGGATGTTAGTGCCGCTTACCTAGCCTCCCCGGCAACAGCGCCAGAAAAGAGCTTGATGTCTACTACGCAACCTTCTCCTTGTAGACCTTGTTGGGACTCCAAGTGCAGAGGGTTGTAGTACAGTAGCAATTTTCCCTCAAGTGGGTGACCTAAGGTTTATCAATCCGAGGGAGGCGTATGATGAAGATGGTCTCTCTCAAGCAACCCTGCAACCAAATAACAAAGAGTCTCTTGTGACCCCAACACACCTAATACAATGGTAAGTTGTATAGGTGCACTAGTTCAACGAAGAGATGGTGATACAAGTGCAATATGGATGGTAGATATAGGTTTTTGTAATCTGAAATTACAAAAAAAGCAAGGTAACAAGTGGTAAAAGTGAGCACGAACGGTATTGCAATGCGTGGAAACATGGCCTAGGGTTCATACTTTCACTAGTGAAGTTCTCTCAACAATGAAAATATAATTGGATAATATAACTAGCCCTCAACATGCAACAAAGACTCAATCCAAAGTCACTAATAGCGGGGAACAAACGAAGAGATTATTGTCGGGTACGAAACCACCACAAAGTTATTCTTTCTCATCGATCTATTCAAGAGTTCGTACTAGAATAACACCTTAAGATACATATCAACCAAGACCCTAATGTCACCTAGATACTCCATTGTCACCTCAAGTATCCGTGGGCATGATTATACGATATGCATCACATAATCTCAGAATCATCTATTCAACCAACACATAGAACTTCAAAGAGTGCCCCAAAGTTTCTACTAGAGAGTCAAAACGTGTGACAACCCCTGTGCATAGGTTCCCTATGTCACGAACCCGCAAGTTGATCACCAAAACATACATCAAGTACTCACATGAATCCACGTGTGTCAACCCATATGCATAGGTTCCCAATTGTCACAAACCCGCAAGTTGATCACAACACATAGACACGTGCAAGACATACATCAAGTGTTCTCAAAGAGTCATTCCGATAAGATAACTCCAAAGGGAAAACTCAATTCATTACAAGAGGGAGAGGGGGAAGAACATCATAAGATCCAACTGTAGTAGCAAAGCCCATGGTACATCGAGATCAAGACATCTCAAGAACACGAGGGAGAGAGATCAAACACATAGCTACTCGTACATACCCTCAGCTCCGAGGGAGAACTGCTCCCTCCTCGTCATGGAGATCGCCGGGATGATGAAGATGGCCACCGGAGATGGATTCCCCCTCCGACAGGGTGTCGGAACGAGCTCCAGATTGGTTTTTGGTGGCTACAGAGGCTTGCGGTGGCGGAACTCCAGATCTAGGTTCTTTTTGGGGGTTTCTGAATTTATAGGAATTTATGGCGGTGGAATTGCATCAGTTGGGCCCATGAGGAGGTCACAAGCCTGCGCGCCACCACCGGGGGGGGGGGGGTGGCGGCGTGAGGGCTTGTGACTCCCTCGTGGCCCATCTGGCCTTCTCCCAAAGCTTCGAGGGTCTCTTTTGGTCCAAAAAAATCATCGTAAAGTTTCATTCCATTTCGACTCCGTCTGAAAATGGGCCAAAAACACGAAAAAACAGAAACTGGCACTTGGCACCGAGTTAATAGGTTAGTCCGAAAAAAGATATAAAATAGCAGGTTCGTACAAAGCTTATTTTCCACACACTAATAGATCATACATATTAGAGAGCAATTTTTATTGCTTGCGCCGATGACAACTTACTTGAGGGATCTTATTCAATCCATAGGTAGGTATGGTGGACTCACATGGCAAAACTGGGTTGATGGTTTATGGATGCACAAGTAGTATCTCTACTTGGTGCGGGAGTTTTGGCTAATATGAGGTGGAAGCAATCGTCACATGCTAAGGGATCTCTAATCATATAAAATTGTTCGGAGCCAAGCAAACACAATTCATCATGTTGCCTTCCTTGTCCAACATCTACTTCTAGGCATGTAATAGTTTAGTGAGTGTTCACAATCATAGATGGTGTCGGAGATGATATATTTATATGTGAATCTCTCCTTCTTTATCACTTCCTATTAATTGCAACAATGACTAAGGTCTACGTTTGCCTACCCTAAACAAGTTTCAATCCTCATTCTTTTTATATGTGAAGCCATCACTTCCCATAAGATCATTACATGATCTTTCATGCTTTTGTTCTATTCTCACTCTTTTGATCATGGCAAGAGGAAAAGCCCTTCAACTAAGACACTCTTTATTATATGGCTCACGAGCTCGAATACATCGGGGGTGACACAAAGAAAAACTCAAGACTAAAACACTATGACTTTTAATCTACTAGAGAAAGAGAAAAATGAAAAGGAAAACTAAAACAAAGGTAAAGGCAAAAGATGTGATGGTGATACGATACCGGGGCAACTCCCCCAAGCTTGGCACAAGCCAAGGGGATTGCCCATACCCATGTTTAGTTGTCTTCCTTTGGTGGTGATGGTGGAGGAGTTGTTGCAATCTTTGACTCCAAGAGGGCCATTAATCTTTGATTTATACCTTGGAGATCTGCGATATGTTTTTCCAGCAAAATAACTTCACGAGTGAGACAAGTATTGCGAGCACGAGTTGTTTCACAAAACCTCAAGAGTTCAATCAAGGATGGAGACAGTAGGTGGAGGTCGGGTTGGAGGAAATCCACTTCTTAAACTTCTTTCTTGTTGAGCACAGATTGCACTTCATCCCACGCCTGATTCCTCTCCTTAGTTTTGCCCTTGGTTTCTTCAGGTAGCCTCTCCTTGGCGTCCATTCTTTTCAGATCAGCATTTACTTCTCCATAGGCTCGAGGGATATTGTTCTCCCCCACAGATTCCTAAGACGACATCTTGCTCTACATGTGCGGCAGAAAACAGGCACGAAACGAAAAACAGAAGAAATCTGCGTGATGTAGGGGTCAGACCAAACGGGAGTATATATAATGATTTTTTTCAGACCAGAAGGAGTACCCTGCACAAAAACGGAGTCCGGGAGGCGCACGAGGTGGCCACAAGCCCCCACGGCGTGGCCAGGGGGTGGGCCCGCGCCGTGCAGGCTTGTCGCCTCCTCGCGCACTTTTCGGACTACTTCCAATTTTTGTATTTTTTCAAATATTCTAAAACGGAGAAAAGTTTTGGACTCTGTTTTCTTACCAAATCACATACCTCTTTGTTTTCGGAGTCTGAAACAGGCTGATAAATATCCCTTAGGTATTCTTCCGAAGTTATGGTATTGGTGATATTTCTTTCAACATTTATGGGGGTACCTGAGATATAATGCTTGATTCTCTGCCCATTTACAACTCTCGGACAATTACCTTCCGTGTTGTTGATCTTGATAGCACCAGAATGATATACTCCCTCAACAACATAGGGACCTTCCCATTTAGAGAGAAGCTTGCCTGCAAAGAATCTTAAACGAGAGTTATATAGCAAGACATAATCACCTACATTGAACTCACGCTTCTGTATCCTCTTATCATGCCACCTCTTAACCTTTTCTTTGAACAAGTTGGCATTCTCATATGCCTGAGTTCTCCATTCATCAAGCGAGCTAATATCAAATAACCTCTTCTCACTTGCAAGTTTGAAATCAAAGTTGAGCTCTTTGATTGCCCAATAAGCTTTATGCTCTAGCTCACGAGGTAAATGACATGCTTTACCGTACACCATTTTGTACGGAGACATGCCCATGGGATTCTTATAGGCAGTTCTATAAGCCCACAGTGCATCATCGAGCTTCTTAGACCAATTCTTTCTAGACCTGTTGACAGTCTTTTGCAGAATTAGTTTAATCTCTCTGTTGCTTAGCTCTACTTGACCACTGGACCGAGGGTGATAGGGAGACGCAATTATGTGGTTGACATCGTACTTAGCAAGCGTTTTATGGAAAGCACCATGAATGAAATGTGAACCACCGTCGGTCATTAGATATCTAGGGACTCCAAATATAGGGAAGATAACTTCTTTCAGCATCCTGATAGAGGTGTTGTGATCAGCACTACTAGTGGGGATAGCTTCTACCCACTTAGTGACGTAATCAACAGCAACTAGGATATGAGTATACCCATTGGACTTTGGAAAAGGTCCCATATAATCAAAGCCCCAAACATTAAATGGTTCAATGACAAGTGAATAGTTCATAGGCATTTCCTGACGTTTGCTAATATTACCTATTATTTGACATTCGTCACAAGACAAGACAAACTTACGGGCATCCTTGAAGAGAGTGGGCCAATAGAAACCTGATTGCAATACCTTGTTTGCAGTTCTATCTCCCACATGGTGTCCTCCGTAGGCCTTGGAGTGACACTTCTGTAGGATTTGTCCGTGTTCATGTTCAGGTACACAACGTCTAATAACACCATCTACTCCTTCCTTATAAAGGTGAGGATCATCCCAAAAGTAATGTCTCAAGTCAAAGAAGAATTTCTTCTTTTGCTGATATGTGAAGCTAGGTGGTATATATTTGGCAACGATATAGTTTTCATAATCGGCATACCACGGTGCACTACGTGAAGTATTGATGACATTCAATTGCTCATCGGGAAAGCTATCATCAATAGGTTGTGGGCCATCAAGAACGTTCTCCAACCTAGACAAGTTATCTGCTACTGGGTTATCAGCACCCTTTTTGTCGACAACGTGCAAATCAAACTCTTGTAGCAAGAGAACCCATCTGATAAGTCTAGGTTTAGCGTCCTTCTTCTCCATGAGGTACTTAATAGCAACATGATCAGTGTGAATAGTGACTTTGGAATAACCTATGTAAGACCTGAACTTTTCACATGCCAACACGACTGCTAAAAATTCCTTCTCCGTAGTAGCATAGTTTCTTTAGGCAGTGTCTAGAGTTTACTAGCATAGTGAATAATATTCAACTTCTTGTCAACTCTTTGTCCTAGAATAGCACCAACAACATAATCACTAGCATCACACATGATTTCAAAAGGAAAGTTCCAATCAGGAGGTTGAACAATAGGTGCAATTATCAAAGACCTCTTAAGTATTTCGAAGGCTTCCTCACAATCATCGTCAAAAACAAAAGGAATATCCTTTTGCAAGAGATTGGTAAGAGGCCTAGAAATCTTAGAGAAGTCTTTAATGAACCTTCTATTGAAACCAGCATGACGAAAGAAACTTCTTATACCTTTGATACCTGTGGGGTATGACATTTTCTCGATTGGATCAAGCTTAGCCTTATCGACTTCAATACCTCTTTTAGAAATTTTATGTCCTAAGACGATGCCTTCACTAACCATAAAGTGGCACTTCTCCCAATTCAAGACAAGATTGGTGTCTTTACATCTCTGTAAGACTCGATCAAGGTTGCTGAGGCAATCATCAAAAGAAGACCTGTAAACGGAAAAGTCATCCATGAAAACCTCGACAATCTTTTCACAAAAGTCAGAGAATATAGCCATCATGCATCTTTGAAAGGTGGCAGGTGCATTACATAAGACAAAAGGCATACATCTATAATCAAAGGTACCGAAAGGGCATGTGAAAGTAGTTTTCTCGTGATCAGATTGTGCAACTGGTATCTGGGAGAAACCAGAATAACCGTCTAGAAAGCAAAAGTGTGTGTGTTTAGATAGCCTTTCTAGCATTTGGTCAATAAAAGGCAAAGGGTAATGATCTTTCCTAGTGGCTTTATTCAATTTCCTAAAATCGATCACCATCCTATAGCCAGTAATAATCCTCCATGGGATCAATTCATCCTTATCATTAGGGACAACGGTAATGCCTCCCTTCTTAGGGACGCAATGCACCAGACTCACCCAATCGCTGTGAGCAACAGGATAGATAATACCCGCTTCCAAGAGCTTTAGTATTTCTTTTCTTACTACTTATTTCATCTTAGGATTCAATCTCCTTTGATGATCAGCAACTGGTTTGAAATCAGGATCGATTTTAATCTTGTGCTGGCATAGAGTGGGACTAATGCCCTTAAGATCATCAAGAGTATATCCAATAGCAGCACGGTGCTTCCTCAGAGTTTATAGTAACTTCTTTTCTTCATGCTCCGATAGGCTAGCACTAATAATGAAAGGATATTTCTCTTTTTCATCAAGATAGGCATACTTAAGAGTATCAGGCAACTGTTTAAGCTCGAACACAGGATCACCCTTTGGTGGAGGTGGATCCCCAAGCATTTCAACAGGCAAGTTATTCTTAAGGATAGGATATTGTTCTAAGACAACTCTATCTATTTCATCCTTTCATCCATATGCATATCATTTTCACAAGCAAGTATTGTTCTAAGGGATCAGTAGGAGGCACGACAATAGAAGCTAAGGAAATAGCTTCATCCCTACTAGGAAACTCTTCTTCATGAGGTTGTCTACCAAACTTGCAGAAATTGAACTCATGTGACACACCTTCAAAGCCAACAGTGACAGTTTGCTTCTCACAGTCAATATGAGCATTGACGGTATTGAGAAAAGGTCTGCCAAATATGATGGGACAAAAGCTATCTTGTGGAGTAGCAAGAACAAGGAAATCAGCAGGATATTTCGTTTTACCACACAAGACTTCAACATACCTAACAATTCCCACATGGCATATAGTATCTCTATTGGCAAGCTGAATAGTGACATCAATAGGCTCTATCTCAACAGGTGCAATCTCATCTTTGATTTCATCGTATAAGGATTGAGGTATTGCACTAACACTAGCACCCACGTCACATAAACCATGATAACCATGATCTCCTATCTTAACAGAAACCACAGGCATGCCAACAATAGGCCTATGTTTGTCTCTAGCGTGAGGCTTAGCAATTCTAGTAGCATCTTCATAGAAGTGAATATTATGTCCCTCAACATCATCGGATAGAAGATCTTTGATAATAGCAATGCTCTGTTCAACTCTAATTTTCTCAGGGGGTGTAGGTGTTCTAATGTAGCCTCTACGTATCATAGTTGAAACTTTAGAATGATCCTTTATCCTAATAGGGAAAGGTGGTTTCTCAATGTAAGCACTCGGAACCACTGGATCATTATAGGCAATGACTCTCTCTTCAACTGGATTGGGTTTAACTACATTGACTTCTAAAGGAGGATAATATTTAAACCACTTCTCTTTGGGGAGATAAATATGAGCAGCAAAGGATTCACACAATGAAGCTACTATCTCAGAGTCAAGTCCATACTTAACGCTAAAGTCACAAAAAGTATTTGTCTCAACAAAGGATTTAACGCAATCAAACGTGAAATTCATACCTGACTCCTTACCTTTTTCAAGCTCCCAATCTTCAGAGTTGAATTTAATTCCCTCCAATAAATTCCATTTGAAGTCAATATCTCTCTTCATAAAAGAACCGGTACAAGAAGTGTCAAGCATGGTGCGATCATCATGAGAAAGCCGAGCATAGAAGTTCTGAATGATAATTTCTCTCGAGAGCTCATGATTGGGGCATGAATATAGCATTGATTTAAGCCTCCCCCAAGCTTGAGCGATGCTTTCTCTGTCACGAGTCCAAAAATTATAAATATAATTCCGATCACGATGTACTAAATGCATAGGATAAAACTTTTGATGAAATTCCAATTTCAACCGATTGTAGTCCCATGATGCAGTATCATCACATAGCCTATACCATGTCAGCGCCTTATCCTTCAAAGATAAAGGAAAGACCTTCTTCTTGAGCTCATCCTCGGGCAAACCTGCAAGCTTAAATAAACCACAAACTTCATCTACATAGATTAGATGCAAGTCTGGATGTGATGTTCCATCTGCTGTAAAAGGATTAGCCAGCAGTTTCTCAAGCATACCCAAAGGAAATTCAAAGAAAATATTTTCAGTAGGTGCAGCAGGTTGAGGAGCAACTCTTTGTGCTTCCGTTCGAGGTGAAGATGCCCCAAACAAGCCCCTCAAAGGATTAGTATCCATAGTGACAAGTGACAATAAATTTCAGCACACTATATGAATGTTTCCTTACCAAGTTCCACTTACCAAAGGCGCTTCACTCCCTGGCAACAGCGCCAGAAAAGAGTCTTGATGACCCACAAGTATAGGGGATCAATCGTAGTCCTTTCGATAAGTAAGAGTATCGAACCCAACGATGAGCAGAAGGATCTGACAAGTGGTTTTCAGCAAGGTAAAATCTGCAGGCACTGAAAATTGTCTGTAACAAGTGATTGTGTGGTGAGATGAATCGTAGCAAGCAACAAGTAACAAAAGTGGCAATGGTGCAGCAAAGTGACCCAATCCCTTTTGTAGCAAGGGACAAGCCTGGACAAAGTCTTATAGGAGCAAAAACGCTCCGGAGGACACACGGGAATTTCTGTCATGCTAGTTTCATCATGTTATATGATTCACGTTCGTTACTTTGATAGTTTGATATGTGGGTGGACCGGCGCTTGGGTACTGCCCTTACTTGGACAAGCATACCACTTATGATTAACCCCTCTCGCAAGCATCCACAACTACGAAAGAAGAATTAAGACAAAGTCTAACCATAGCATTAAACTAGTGGATCCAAATCAGCCCCTTACGAAGTAACACATAAAGTAGGGTTTAAGCTTCTGTCACTCTAGCAACCCATCATCTACTTACTACTTACCAATGCCTTCCTCTAGTCCCAAATAATGGTGAAGTGTTATGTAGTCGACGTTCACATAACACCACTAGAGGAAAAACAACATACAAGACATAAAAATATCGAATGAATACCAAATTCACATGACATCTATTAGCATGACTTCTCTCGTGTCCTCGGGAAAAAAGGTAACTACGCACAAAGCATAATCATATTCATGACCAGAGAGGTAATGAGTAGCATCAAGGATCTGAACATAAACTCTTCCACCAAGTAATCCAACTAGCATCAACTACAAAGAGTAATTAACACTACTAGCAACCTTACAAGTACCAATCGGAGTCGCGAGATGGAGATTGGTTACAAGTGATGAACTAGGGTTTGGAGATGAGATGGTGCCGATGAAGATGTTGATGGTGACGAATCCCCTCCGATGAGAGGAGTGTTGGTGATGACGATGGCAACGATTTCCCCCTCCGGGAGGGAAGTTTCCCTGGCAGGATCGTCCTGTCGGAGCTCTAGATTGGTTTTGCTCAAGTTCCGCCTCGTGGCGGCGGCGATTCCACGAGAAATCTCCTCCCCAATTTTTTTCCAAACGAAATCCTTCATATAGCAGAAGAGGGGGGCCAGTGGGCCAGCAGGCTGCCCACAAGCCCTCATGGCGTGGCCTGGGGGGTGGCCTCGTCGTGCAGGCTTGTGGCCACCTGCTGGCGCCCCTCTGGCGCTTCTTCGGCCCAGTATTTTTTATAAATCAGGAAAAAAATCCTCGTTGGTTTTTACGGCGTTTGGAGTTGCGCAGAATATGTATCTCAACTTTGCTCCACTTTCAGGCCAGAATTCCAGCTACCGGCATTCTCCCTCTTCGTGTAAACCTTGCAAAATAAGATAGAAAAGGCATAAGAATTGTACCGTGAAGTGAAATAACAGCCCAAGAAGCGATAAATATCAACATGAAAACATGATGCAAAATGGACGTATCACCCGTCACGCTGCTGGAGAACTCATCTACTTATCTATCTCTCTTGCTGGATCAAGAAGGCCGAGATCATCATTGAGCTGTACGTGTCCTGAACGCGGAGGTGTCGTCCGTTCGGCGCTAGATCGTAACGGATCATGGGAAGGATCGTGGGACGACGGTGAATTGAAGCACGAAGATGTACCACTACATCAACCACGTTTCTTAACGCTTCCTGCTGAGCGATCTACAAGGGTATGTGGAACAAATCTCCCTCTCGTAGATGAACATCACCATGATAGGTCTTCGTGTGCGTAGGAAATTTTTTGTTTCCCATGCAACGTTCCCCAACAAGGAGCTGATGCAGATCGCCAAGGACCTAAGGATTGCTCTGCCAACCATCACCGGGAAACCTACCATGTCTTACGCGACAGACGCACGCTACAGGATTGAGGTGCACATCCCTGGAAGGACCTTCAAGCCTCGCACAGATCCAATGGAGTTCAAGTTCATTGCACCCATCTGGATTCTCGGAAGGGACATGGCGATTCACTGTGCACTCAGACGTATCAAGGAGGTGTACAGAGGCTGTCCCATTGTTGGAATTATGCACTAGAGGCAATAATAAATATAGTTATTATTATAATTCCTATATCAAGATAATCGTTTATTATCCATGCTATAATTGTGTTGAATGAAGACTTATTGCATGTGTGGATACATAGACAAAACACTGTCCCTAGCAAGCCTCTAGTTGGCTAGCCAGTTGATCAAAGATAGTCAGGGTCATCTGATTATGAACAAGGTGTTGTTGCTTGATAACTGGATCACGTCATTAGGAGAATCACGTGATGGACTAGACCCAAACTAATAGGCGTAGCATATTGATCGTGTCATTTTGTTGCTACTGTTTTCTGCGTGTCAAGTATTTGTTCCTATGACCATGAGATCATATAACTCACTGACACCGGAGGAATGCTTTGTGTGTATCAAACGTCGCAACGTAACTGGGTGACTATAAAGATGCTCTACAGGTATCTCCGAAGGTGCTCGTTGAGTTAGTATGGATCGAGACTGGGATTTGTCACTTCGTTTTACGGAGAGGTATCTTGGGGCCCACTCGGTAATACAACATCACACACAAGCCTTGCAAGCAATGTGACTTAGTGTAAGTTGCGGGATCTTGTATTACGGAACGAGTAAAGAGACTTGCCGGTAAACGAGATTGAAATAGGTATGCGGATAGTGACGATCGAATCTCGGGCAAGTAACATACCGAAGGACAAAGGGAATGACATATGGGATTATATGACAAAGGGAATCTCGGGCAAGTAACATGACGATCGAATCCTTGGCACTGAGGTTCAAATGATAAGATCTTCGTAGAATATGTGGGATCCAATATGGGCATCCAGGTCCCGCTATTGGATATTGACCGAGGAGTCACTCGGGTCATGTCTACATAGTTCTCGAACCCGCAGGGTCTGCACACTTAAGGTTCAACGTTGTTTTATGCGTATTTGAGTTATATGGTTGGTTACCGAATGTTGTTCGGAGTCCCGGATGAGATCACGGACGTCACGAGGGTTTCCGGAATGGTCCGGAAACGAAGATTGATATATAGGATGACCTCATTTGATTATCGGAAGGTTTTCGGAGCTACCGGGAATGTACCGGGAATGACGAATGGGTTCCGGGTGTTCACCGGGGGGCAACCCACCCCGGGGAAGCCCATAGGACTTGGGGGTGGCCCACGAGCCCTTAGTGGGCTGGTGGGACAGCCCAAGAAGGCCCTATGCGCCATAGGAAGAAAATCAAAGAGAAAAGAAAAAAAAGAGGAGGTGGGAAAAGGGGGAAGGACTCTTCCTTCCAAACCTAGTTGGATTCGGTTTGGAAGGGGGGGACTCCCCCCCTTGGCTCGGCCGAAACCCTTGAGGGTCCTTGGACCCCAAGGCAAGGCTCCCCCTCTTCCCCCTATATATACGGAGGTTTTAGGGCTGATTTGACACAACTTTGCCATGGCAGCCCGACCACATATCTCCACGGTTTTACCTCTAGATCGCGTTTCTGCGGAGCTCGGGCGGAGCCCTGCTGAGACTAGATCACCACCAACCTCCGGAGCGCCGTCACGCTGCTGGAGAACTCATCTACCTCTCCGCCTCTCTTGCAGGATCAAGAAGGCCGAGATCATCGTCGAGTTGTACGTGTGCTGAAGGCGGAGGTGCCGTCCGTTCGGCACTAGATCGTGGGACTGATCGCGGGACGGTTCGCGGGGCGGATCGAGGGACGTGAGGACGTTCCACTACATCAACCGCATTCACTAACGCTTCTGCTGTGCGATCTACAAGGGTACATAGATCGAATATCCCCTCTCGTAGATGGACATCACCATGATAGGTTTTCGTGCGCGTAGGAAATTTTTTGTTTCCCATGCGACGTTCCCCAACAGTGGCATCATGACTAGGTTCATGCGTAGATGTCTTCTCGAGTAGAACACAAGAGTTTTCGTGGGCGGTGATGTGCGTTTTGCTGCCCTCCTTAGTCTTTTCTTGATTCCGCGGTATTGTTGGATTGAAGCGGCTTGGACCGACATTACTCGTACGCTTACGAGAGACTGGTTTCATCGCTACAAGTAACCCCGTTGCTCAAAGATGACTGGCAAGTGTCAGTTTCTCCAACTTTAGTTGAATCAGATTTGACCGAGGAGGTCCTTTTATAAGGTTAAATAGCAATTGATATATCTCCGTTGTGGTGTTTGCGTAAGTAAGATGCGATCCTACTAGATACCCATGGTCACCACGTAAAACATGCAACAACAAAATTAGAGGACGTCTAACTTGTTTTTCAGGGTATGCTTGTGATGTGATATGGCCAAAGATGTGATGTGATATATTGGATGTATGAGATGATCATGTTGTAATAGATAATATCGACTTGCACATCGATGATACGGCAACCGGCAGGAGCCATAGGGTTGTCTTTAAACTAACGTTTGTGCTTGCAGATGCATTTACTATTTTGCTAGGATGTAGCTTTAGTAGTAATAGCATGAGTAGCACAACAACCCCGATGGCGACACATCGATGGAGATCATGGTGTGGCGCCGGTGATAAGAAGATCGTGCCGGTGCTTTGGTGATGGAGATCAAGGAGCACGTGATGATGGCCATATCATGTCACTTATGAATTGCATGTGATGTTAATCCTTTTATGCACCTTATTTTGCTTAAAACGACGGTAGCATTATAAGGTGATCTCTCACTAAAATTTCAAGATGAAATTGTGTTCTCCCCGACTATGCACCGTTGCTACAGTTCGTCGTTTCGAGACACCACGTGATGATCGGGTGTGATAGACTCAACGTTCACATACAACGGGTGCAAAACAGTTGCACACGCGGAACACTCGGGTTAAGCTTGACGAGCCTAGCATGTGCAGACATGGCCTCGGAACACATGAGACCGAAAGGTCGATCATGAATCATATAGATGATATGATTAGCATGGGGATGCTTACCACTGAAACTATACTCAACTCACGTGATGATCGGACTTGAGCTAGTGTAAGTGGATCATGAACCACTCAAATGACTAGAGAGATGTACTTTTTGAGTGGGAGTTTAGCGAGTAATTTGATTAAGTTAAACTCTAATTATCTTGAACATAGTCTAAGTCCACTTTGAATATATTTGTGTTGTAGATCATGGCTCACGCGACAGTCACCCTGAATTTTAATACGTTCCTAGAGAAAGCTAAGTTGAAAGATGATGGTAGCAACTTTGTAGACTGGGCTCGTAATCTTAAGCTAATCTTACAAGCTGGGAAGAAGGATTATGTCCTTAATGCTGCACTAGGAGATGAACTACCCGCTACGGATGACCAGGATGTTAAGAACGCTTGGTTAATACGTAAGGAGGACTACTCGGTAGTTCAATGTGCAGTCTTGTATGGCTTAGAATCGGGACTTCAACGTCGCTTTGAGCGTCATGGAGCATTTGAGATGTTCCAGGAGTTGAAGTTCATCTTTCAGAAGAACGCCCGGATCGAGAGGTATGAGACCTCCGATAAATTCTATGCTTGCAAGATGGAGGAGAACTCGTCTGTCAGTGAACATGTGCTCAAAATGTGTGGGTACTCAAACCGTCTAGCTGAGCTGGGGATTGAACTCCAGCAAGAGGCTATCACTGACAGAATCCTTCAATCACTGCCGCCAAGCTATAAAGGCTTTGTGTTGAACTACAACATGCAAGGGATGAACAAGTCACCCGGCGAGTTGTTTGCGATGCTGAAAGTCGCAGAGTCTGAACTCCGTAAAGAGCATCAAGTGTTGATGGTGAATAAGACCACTAGTTTCAAGAGAAACGACAAAGGCAAGAAGGGTAATTCAAAGAAGAGCGGCAAGCATGTTGCCAATCCGACGAAGAAACCCAAAGCTGGACCTAAGCCTGAAACATAGTGTTACTATTGCAAGGGTATGGGTCACTGGAAGCGCAACTGCCCCAAGTATCTGGCTGATAAGGAGGCGGCCAAAGAAAAATCAGGTATATTTGATATACATGTTATTGATGTGTACTTAACCGGCTCTCGTAGTAGTGCTTGGGTATTCGATACCGGTTCTGTTGCTCATATTTGCAACTCGAAACAGGAACTACGGAATAGACGAAGGCTGGCGAAAGATGAAGTGACGATGCGCGTAGGAAATGGTTCCAAGGTTGATGCAATCGCCGTCGGCACGGTTTCACTTCAGTTACCATCAGGATTAGTTATGAACTTGAATCATTGTTATTTAGTGCCTGCGTTGAGCATGAACATTATATCTGGATCTTGTTTATTGCGAGACGGTTACTCTTTTAAGTGAGAGAATAATGGTTGTTCTATTTTTATGAGTAACATCTTTTATGGTCATGCACCCCATGTGAGAGGATTGTTCATATTGAATCTTGATAGTGATACACACATACATAACATTGAGACCAAAAGAGTTAGAGCTAACAATGATAGCGCCATATTTTTGTGGCACTGCCGCTTAGGTCATATTGGTGTAAAGCGCATGAAGAAACTCCATGCCGATGGACTTTTGGAGTCACTTGACTTTGATTCACTTGACACGTGCGAACCATGCCTCATGGGCAAGATGACTAAAACTCCGTTCTCCGGAACAATGGAGCGTGCAAGTGACTTGTTGGAAATCATACATACCGATGTGTGCGGTCCGATGAACGTAGAGGCACACGGCGGATATCGTTATTTTCTCACCTTCACTGACGATTTGAGTAGATATGGTTATGTCTACTTAATGAAGCACAAGTCTGAAACATTTGAAAAGTTCAAGCAATTTCAGAGTGAAGTTGAAAATCATCGTAACAAGAAGATCAAGTTCCTACGGTCTGATCGCGGGGTTGAATATCTGAGTTTCGAGTTTGGTGCTCACTTAAGACAATGTGGAATTGTTTCACAGTTGACACCACTTGGAACACCACAGCGTAATAGTGTGTCCGAACGTCGTAATCGTACTTTATTAGAGATGGTGCGATCTATGATGTCTCTTACCGATTTGCCGTTATCGTTTTGGGGTTATGCATTAGAAACAGTTGCATTCACTTTAAATAGGGCACCATCAAAATCCGTTGAGACGACACCATACGAATTGTGGTATGGCAAAAGGCCAAAGTTGTCGTTTCTTGAAGTTTGGGGATGTGATGCTTATGTCAAAAAGCTTCAGCCTGAAAAGCTGGAACCCAAAGCGGAAAAGTGCATCTTCATAGGTTACCCAAAAGAGACAGTTGGGTACACCTTCTATCTCAAATCCGAGGGCAAAGTGTTTGTTGCTAAAAACGGAGCTTTTCTCGAGGAGTTTCTCTCGAGAGAATTGAGTGAGAGGAAGATAGAACTTGATGAGGTTGTCGAACCTCTCATCCCTCTAGATGGTGGCGCAGGGCAAGGGGAAACCTCTGTCATTGGGACGCTGGTTGAGGAGGAAGTTAATGATGATGATCATGAAACTCCTGTTCAAGTTCTTGTCGAACCACGCAGGTCGACGAGACCACGTGCTGCTCCAGAGTGGTACAGTAATCCCGTCAAGTAAATCATGTTGTTAGACAACAATGAACCTGCAAATTATGAAGAAGCAATGGTGGGCCCAGATTCCAACAAATGGCTAGAGGCCATGAAGTCCGAGATAGGATCCATGTATGAGAACAAAGTATGGACTTTGGAAGTACTACCTGAGGGCCGCAAGGCTATTCAGAACAAATGGATCTTTAAGAAGAAGACGGACGCTGACGGCAATGTGACCGTTTATAAAGCTCGACTTGTGGCAAAGGGTTTTTCACAAGTTCAAGGAGTTGACTACGATGAGACATTCTCACCCGTAGCGATGCTTAAGTCCGTCAGAATCATGTTAGCAATAGCTGCATTTTTCGATTATGAAATCTGGCAGATGGATGTCAAAACGGCGTTCCTTAACGGTTTCCTTAAGGAAGAGTTGTATATGATGCAACCCGAAGGTTTTGTCGATCCTAAGAATGCTAACAAGGTGTGCAAGCTCCAGCGATCCATTTATGGGCTGGTGCAAGCATCTCGGAGTTGGAACAAACGCTTTGATGAGGTGATCAAAGCATTTGGGTTTATACAAGTGGTTGGAGAATCTTGTATTTACAAGAAAGTGAGTGGGAGCTCTGTGGCGTTTCTAATATTATATGTGGATGACATATTGCTGATTGGAAACAACGTATAGTTTTTGGAGAGCATAAAGGATTACTTGAATAAAAGTTTCTCTATGAAGGACCTAGGAGAAGCTGCTTACATTCTAGGCATTAAGATCTATAGGGATAGATCGAAACACCTCATAGGACTTTCACAAAGCACATACCTTGATAAAGTTTTGAAGAGGTTCAAAATGGAACAGTCCAAGAAAGGGTTCTTGCCAGTTTTACAAGGTACGAGATTGAGTAAGACTCAGTGCCCAGAAACTGATGAGGATAGAGAGCATATGAGCACCGTCCCGTATGCTTCAGCCATAGGTTCTATCATGTATGCAATGTTGTGCACTATACCGGACGTTAGCTTGGCCATAAGTATGGCAGGCAGGTTCCAGAGTAATCTAGGAGTGGATCACTGGACGGCGGTCAAGAATATCCTGAAGTACCTGAAAAGGACTAAGGAGATGTTTCTCGTGTATGGAGGTGACGAAGAGCTCGCCGTAAAGGGTTACGTCGATGCAAGCTTTGACACAGATCCGGACGGCTCTAAGTCGCAGACCGGATACGTATTTATTCTTAATGGGGGTGCGGTAAGCTGGTGCAGTTCCAAGCAAAGCGTCGTAGCAGATTCTACATGTGAAGCGGAGTACATGGCTGCCTCGGAGACGTCTAAGGAGGGTGTCTGGATGAAGCAGTTCATGACGGATCTTGGAGTAGTGCCAAGCGCACTGAATCCAATAACCTTGTTCTGTGACAACACGGGTGCCATTGCCCTAGCAAAGGAACCACGGTTTCACAAGAAGTCCAGACACATCAAACGGCGCTTCAACCTCATCCGCGACTACGTCGAAGGGGAGGACGTAAATATATGCAAAGTGCACACGGATCTGAATATAGCAGACCCGCTGACTAAACCTCTTCCACGGGCAAAGCATGATCAACACCAGAACTGTATGGGTGTTAGATTTATTACAATGTAATTCACATGATGATGTGAGGGCTAGATTATTGACTCTAGTGCAAGTGGGAGACTGTTGGAATTATGCCCTAGAGGCAATAATAAATATAGTTATTATTATAATTCATGTATCAAGATAATCGTTTATTATCCATGCTATAATTGTGTTGAATGAAGACTTATATACATGTGTGGATACATAGACAAAACACTGTCCCTAGCAAGCCTCTAGTTGGCCAGCCAGTTGATCAAAGATAGTCAGGGTCTTCTGATTATGAACAAGGTGTTGTTGCTTGATAACTGGATCACGTCATTAGGAGAATCACGTGATGGACTAGACCCAAACTAATAGACGTACCATATTGATCGTGTCATTTTGTTGCTACTGTTTTCTGCGTGTCAAGTATTTGTTCCTATGACCATGAGATCATATAACTCAGTGACACCGGAGGAATGCTTTGTGCGTATCAAACGTCGCAACGTAACTCGGTGACTATAAAGATGCTCTACAGGTATCTCCGAAGGTGTTCGTTGAGTTAGTATGGATCGAGACTGGGATTTGTCACTCCGTGTGACGGAGAGGTATCTCGGGGCCCACTCGGTAATACAACATCACACACAAGCCTTGCAAGCAATGTGACTTAGTGTAAGTTGCGGGATCTTGTATTACGGAATGAGTAAAGAGACTTGCCGGTAAACGAGATTGAAATAGGTATGCGGATACTGACGATCGAATCTCGGGCAAGTAACATACCGAAGGACAAAGGGAATGACATACGGGATTATATGAATCCTTGGCACTGAGGTTCAAACTATAAGATCTTCGTAGAATATGTGGGATCCAATATGGGCATCTAGGTCCCGCTATTGGATATTGACCAAGGAGTCACTCGGGTCATGTCTACATAGTTCTCGAACCCGCAGGGTCTGCACACTTAAGGTTCGACGTTGTTTTATGCGTATTTGACTTATATGGTTGGTTACAGAATGTTGTTCGGAGTCCCGGATGAGATCACGTACGTCACGAGGGTTTCCGTAATGGTCCGGAAATGAAGATTGATATATAGGATGACCTCATTTGATTACCGGAAGGTTTTCGGAGTTACCGGGAATGTACCGGGAATGACGAATGGGTTCCGGGTGTTCACCCGGGGGGGGGGGAACCCACCCCGGGGAAGCCCATAGGACTTGGGGGTGGCGCACCAGCCCTTAGTGGGCTGGTGGGACAACCCAAGAAGGCCCTATGCGCCATAGGAAGAAAATCAAAGAGAAAAAAAAAGAGGAGGTGGGAAAAGGGGGAAGGACTCCTCCTTCCAAACCTAGTTGGATTCGGTTTGGAAGGGGGGGACTCCCCCCCTTGGCTCGCCAAACCCCTTGAGGGTCCTTGGACCCCAAGGCAAGGCTCCCCCTCTTCCCCCTATATATACGGAGGTTTTAGGGCTGATTTGACACAACTTTGCCACGGCAGCCCGACCACATATCTCCATGGTTTTACCTCTAGATCGCGTTTCTGCGGAGCTCGGGCGGAGCCCTGCTGAGATTAGATCACCACCAACCTCCGGAGCACCGTCACGCTGCCAGAGAACTCATATACCTCTCCCTCTCTCTTGTTGGATCAAGAAGGCCGAGATCATCGTCGAGCTGTACGTGTGCTGAACGCGGAGGTGCCGTCCGTTCGGCACTAGATCATGGGACTGATCGCGGGACGGTTCGCGGGGCGGATCGAGGGACGTGAGGACGTTCCACTGCATCAACCGTGTTCACTAACGCTTCTGCTGTGCGATCTACAAGGGTACGTAGATCGAATATCCCCTCTCGTAGATGGACATCACCATGATAGGTTTTCATGCGCGTAGGAAATTTTTTGTCTCCCATGCGACGTTCCCCAACACCCATTTCACCAGACTTATTCATGGTCTCTCGGAGAGGAGCTCATGGAGAAATCATGAAGACCGAGACTAAAGAGGCTCTCCTGTCCTATGCCCAGACCTTGGAGACACACATCAGGACTCTGGAGCTTTGTGTAAACAAGGACACAAAGAAGATCAAGCAACTGACGCTCCGCGAACTCGACCTCAAAGCAGAAGCCCGAGAAGCCCACTACGAGAACGAACTAGAGGTGCAGGACTTCTTGGAGAGGATCGAGAAGATGAAGACTCGCGTCGCATATCCGGAGGAAGAATTGGACATGGGCGGAAATCTTCACCCTGAAAGAGACGTAGCCCCCTTGATCAGCAACGAGGAGGACTACGAAGTAAGCTCTACCGACGGACCCACCACCATGCATTTCTGAGGAGGACACATAGACAAGTCCACCAATTTATCTTATCCTTAAACGTTTAGGCCGATGTTTAGGTTATCGCAAACTTGTATCCCCGTGTTTGAACCTTTTGAGATGATTAATGAATAAATGTGTGGTGTGATAATTGTTTGTTGCATTTCATATGGCTAGTGCATTTTCTCTTTAGACCCTTGTTCTATGCTAATTCCCATCCATCTAAAACACCATATGCATCTGAGACGTGATCCTGCCTCCAACTTTCCGCCGGAACTCACAGAGTTGATCCAACAGCAGAATTCCCTGATGCAGTTGATCATTCAAAACCAGACCAATAACAACAACCATCATCCACCCCAGGCCGACAATCTCACCCATTTTCTGAGGTTGAATCCTCTGTAAGTGCATCTAGTGCCCCTTAGTGATTTTGGTGGTTTGAAGACTTATGGGTTAAGTATCTAATGTGTTTATAAGTGTACACATGATCTATAAGTTATTGAGGAGTTTGAGATATTTGAAAATATCGACCCCTAAAAATGTATATATTCAGTTGAAGAAATTGGTCTGAAGCTGAAGAAATGAATTGCGAAGAATCTGCGATGAAATTGATATTCCTCATGAAGATACTGATATTGAGAAGATCGGTGGTTCCTGAAGAAAATCATTTTAAAGAATTTGAAGCTTGAAGATTTACGCTTTCTGTTTTACTTTCTTCTCATTTGATGAATAGGAACACCGTACTGTTAAAGGGGGTCAACGTAACACTATGGAATAGATTTCCTCATGATGCTCAACCCAAGCCTAATCCTACCAAAAGCCTCAAGTGAGGAATATGAGTGACATGAGGACTCTCACAGATGAGGGTTCCGGCCGTTTCGATAACCACGCCAAGTCACTGGTCTTATCCACTCCAACGGTCATATTATTTAAGGGCATTAGTGTCAAATCATGTCGGGATGTTCCCAGGCTATAAATAGCCACCCCCACAACCACTAGCTGGTTGGCTGCTCCGTTAGAAACTGACACTTGTCATAAGAGCAACCCAAATTCCTCAGAGTCTTCGAGAGTAATTCATCACTGAGGAAATACACCACCCACGGAAACCACAAACCAAACCTAGTGATTGAGCATCACTGAAGAAGTTGTTCCTGTGTGGGACTGAAGCCTTTTACCTTTGAGGACTGTGCATCCTCCAGACGGTTAGGCGTCATGGTCTAGAACGTTCCAGCAGTTCATTGTGGATCGTCGAGTGACCAAGTTTGTGAGGGTTTGGAAGTCTGCCCTGAAGACTTACCACGAGTGTTGGGTGAGGACTGTGTGTCCTTAGCTCAAGGAGAATACGGTAGGGACTGTGTGTCTCAGGACTGGGTGTCCTTTGGTTTCAATACCAAGCCGCTCCAAACCAGATGGACGACTGTCACAATAGTTGGAACTGGGTCATCAACGACTGTCTTCACTGAGAAACGGGTTCTAATTCCTCAACTCTTTACTTTCCCTGTATTATGTGTTGATGACTTTCACTGTGACTGTTTGAAGAATTTGCTGAAGACTTTCTCTGAATTTCCTCAACCCAAAATTCTTCACGATAGTTAATCATCATCTATATTCTGCGTGCCTGCTCACAGTGCAATCTGTTTTCACATTCTTCACTCTGAAATACTGCTGGTGTGAACGTTTGCACTTCTGATCCTTTTACTGTTTCCGCGCTAAGTTAGTCATCAGTGAGGAATTTCCTCAAAAGGAATTTCCTCAGTGATGAAATTCTAAAAATCTCCTATTCACCCCCTCTAGTCGATATAACGCACTTTCAATTGGTATCAGAGCAAGGTACTCCCTTGTTCTGTGTGACTTTGGTTTAACCACCTGGAGTTCTAGTTATGTCGACTGCAGGCATGTTTAAGGTGACTGCAGCATGTCCTACCTACTAAGGAAAGAACTTTCCCTTCTGGAAGAACAAAATGCAAATGCATACAAGCTATTGATAATGATCTCTGGTATATTGTGGAACATGGCGTCCCCATCATCTCTGCTAGTGTCACTGCGGCTGATGTGAAGAAATTCAAGCAACTCGATTCTCAAGCGAAGAACATCATCTGTGGCCATCTGAGCCTAGGCCAGTTTGGAAGAGTAAGTGCTTTGGGCTCTGCAACACTGATCTGGGAGAGACTATGCAAGGTAAATGAAGGAGTATCAACCCAGCGTGACTCTCGTGTTGATATTCTTCGCAATCTCTTCAATCGCTTCAAGAGACATGACAATGAAAGCTGCCAAGACACCTTTGATCGCCACACTGACATATCAAATGAACTGCAAGCACTCGGAGCTCGAGACATGACCGATCACGAAGTTGTGAAGAAGCTGCTGAGATCTTTGGATTCTTCATTTGATACTTTAGTTCTGATGATTCAAGAAAGACCAGACTACAAGATGCTGGATCCAACTGATATCCTTGAAAGGCTAAATACTCATGAATTCCAGCTAGAAGAAAAGAGAGATCTATATGGACAAAGCTATTCCAGACCACGTGCACTGAAGGCTAGAGCAATTTCCTCATCTGAAGAAGAAGACACAGATGACAGCATTTGTGACCCTGAAGAATTTGGACAGGAGCTTGCAATGCTTGTGAGGAAATTCCAGAGATTTACACGACGTGGCCAGTTCGGTAAATCATCAAGAAGAGACATGAGGAAATCAGAATCTGCATCTGAGGACTACAAGAAACGAACCTGTCACAAGTGCAAGAAATCAGGTCACTACATTGCTGATTGTCCCTGTTGGGGGAAAGGAATCAAAGAAGAAGAAATACAAGGATGACAGTTCTGATGACTCGAAGAAGAAGAAGAAATCTTCAAAATCCTCATCTTCAAAGCCCTCATCACACAAGAAGACTAGTTTCAGAAAGGCTCGAGCACTTATTGGCAAGGAAATGGACTACGAGGCAGAATCAGAGGAATGTGATGAAGAAGAGGGTTCTGGAGAAGACTTAGAATCCGGACAGGCTAGTCTTGTACTAGCAACCACTTTTGTCAGCAAGTCAATCTTCAATCTTGAAGAAAATGATTGCACCATCCATACTGATGACTATGCTGATGACTTCGCTCCAACCTATTGCTTCATGGCAAAAGGTTCAAAGGTATCAAATAATGCCTCCTCCTGTGAATCAAGTGACTGTGAACCTAATGATTATAAGAAACCCAGTTACAGTAAACTTGCTATCATTGCCACTAAACAACAAACTGCTCTGGAAAAGCTTCAGAAACTGCTAGACAAAAGTGATGATCTGTTGAATGATGAAATGAACCTTAACCAAATCCTCACTGATGACATGAAAAGTCTTCAGTCTAGATTTGATAATCTTCAGGATCGTTATGATACACTCCTCACTGATCATGAGAAGCTTTCCTACGAATTTCTTCGAAGGAAGCTTGATCTTGAGAAGCTGAGGATGTCTCATGATGATCTTCGTATGGAAAATGATTCATTACTAGCTCAACAGATCAGCGCTAGTCAAGTTGAATTTATTCCTCCATGTCTTAAATGCATTGAACGCGAAACTGCTAATTCCTCACCAGAATCATCAAATGCTACCATTGCTACAAATTCTTCAACTGCACCTGTTGTGTCTATTTCCTCACTTGAGGAAAACAAAAATGTTACTGATGAAAATGCAGGGTTGAAGGAATTGTACGTGACAGGCATATACAAAAGTCTCAAAGGACATCAAACCCTTTGTGATGTGCTCAAAAAGCAGATCTTGAACAGGAACCCGAGGAAAGAAGGAATTGCCTTTGAGAGGAAATTAAATGCTGATGGATCCTATTGGAAACCTGAGCAGTATCCCAAAACCTCGTGGGTTGCTGCTACTGGGCCTCCTTTTGATCCATCTAATCTAACTGGTTTTTCATGTGAATTATCCTATTCCTCAGACGAGTCATTTGACTCCAACTATAAACTGTTCAAAAATCAATCTGGTGAAGTATTTGCTCGATATGTTGGAACTAACTGCAGGAATGGCCCTCCCTTGAGGAAAATCTAGGTTCCCAAAAGCTGTCTTGAAAATCTTCAGGTGAATGTCCTCATGACACCACCACCGAAGAATCTGAACCCCAGATCAAATTCCTCAGGAGGACCAAAGTCTTCAAGAGGATCAAAATCCTCAACTGGTCCAAACTATGCTCGTACCCGTGCTAATGCGTCTAACGTGCAGGGAAACTACAAGGAATATGAATATGAGCGTTACTCCTCAAATCATTATGTTCATAAATCCTCAAACCAGTTCTCTGCATATTCATATGAGTACTTTAATCCCACTACTATTAAGAGAAGTGCATTAGCTTCAATGCCACCTTTCTCATATGGTGCTCGCAGGATGATGAACACTTTACCACCCCTTCAGATGTGGGTGGTGAAGAAATCGAACTAATCACTTCTGCAGGTCAGGTCTCCAGATGAAAATCATCATCTGAAGAATTTGCTGGAGACCTGAGGAAATGCTTGATAGGACGCAAGCTAATAATTGATGAAATAGAAATATTTCACACGTCCTTACATTTCTGTTATGATGAAATTATTGAACTGATGAAATTAGTATCATATTCTTCAAATCTGAAGCATATGAGATGGTAAGCTGTACTAATTCATCTGCAGGATGACAAACCCAAAAATACTGAGTGGGTTCTCGATAGTGGCTGCACACATCACATGACTGGTGATAAAAGCTTACTGATGAATATGCCACTAACTCCATCACCTCTGAAGAAAATCACATATGCTGACAAAGGTAAAAGCAAGGTATTGGGACTTGGCAAAGTAGCTATTTCCAAGGATAGGCATATGGACAAAGTGATGCTTGTTGAATCCCTTGGTTTTAACCTCATGTCAGTCTCGATGCTTTCTGATCTTGATATGATTGTTATCTTTGGTAGATATAGATGTGTAGTCATCATGGAATCTGACAGATCCAAAGTCTTCGAAGGTGTAAGAAGAGGGGATTTGTACATTGTTGATTTCTCTACAGGTCCTCAACCAGCCACTTGCTTACTAGCAAAAACCTCAGAAGGATGGCTGTGGCATCGAAGACTAGGTCATGCAGGCATGAGGAACTTGCACACGCTTGCTAAGAAGAAGCATGTCATCGGCATCGAATCAGTCAAATTCCTCAAGGATCATCTCTGCGGTGCTTGAGAATCTGGGAAAATGACCAGATCCAAGCATCCCTCTAAGACTATCATGACCACTACACGTCCATTCGAATTGCTTCATATGGATTTATTTGGACCTACTCACTATGCCACACTAACCAATGCAGCATCTTTATATGGATTCGTCATAGTTGATGATTATTCCAGATATACTTGGGTGCATATCATAGTGTATAAAACTGAAGTGCAGGAAATCTTCAAACGATTTTCTTCAAGGGCCTCAACGAACTTTGGCATCAAGAGCAAACATATCAGGAGTGATAATGGAACCGAGTTCAAAAACACTGGTCTTGATGACTATCTTGATGAACTTGGTATTACTCACGAATTGTCTGCTCCTTATACTCCTCAGCAGAATGGTGTCGTCGAAAGGAAGAACAGGACTCTGGTTGAAATGGCAAGAACTATGCTTGAAGAATATCAGACTCCTCGTCGCTTTTGGCCTGAAGCAATCAACACTGCATGCCATATCATCAACAGGGTATATCTTCACAAATTCCTCAAGAAAACCTCATATGAACTCCTCACTGACAAGAAACCCAATGTAAGTTATTTCAAAGTCTTCGGTGCAAAATGCTGGATTAGAGATCCTCACCATAGCTCAAAATTTGCACCTAAGGCACATGAAGGTTTTATGCTCGGTTATGGAAAGGACTCGCACACCTACAGAGTCTTCAACAACTATCACAACAAAGTTGTTGAGACTGTAGATGTGCGGTTTGATGAAACTAATGGCTCGCAAAGAGAGCAATTGCCTTCTGATCCAGATAAGTTGTCTCCTGAGGAAGCAATAAAGCTTAAGCCTACTGAAGACATTGTCCCCACTGAGGAAATTGGTGAAGAAACGATCCCCATCGCTGATAAAAACCAAGAAAATGCTCCTGAGGAAATTGCAACTGCACCACTTCCTCAGCCCAGACAAAATCCTCAACCAGCTCATCTGAGGATTGCAAACGAAGTAGAACTTGACAAAATCCTCAACGACATCAACGCACCAGGTCCTCTCACTCGCTCAAAAGCTTCACACTTAGTTAACTTTTGTGGGCACTTTTCCTTTGTATCCATCACAGAACCCTCAAAAGTTGCCGAGGCTTTTCTAGAACCAGAGTGGATCCAAGCTATGCAAGACGAACTTCTTCAATTCAAACTGAATGACGTATGGGAGCTCGTCAAACGACCAGATCCTCGCAAGCACAACATCATCGGCACCAAGTGGATTTTCTGAAACAAGCAAGATGAGGACGGTCAAGTGGTGAGGAACAAGGCACGACTTGTAGCCCAAGGCTACACCCAGGTTGAAGGAATAGATTTCGATGAAACTTTTGCACCTGTTGCTAGACTTGAAGCTATTCGAATACTACTTGCTTATGCTAATCATCATAACATCACCTTATATCAAATGGATGTGAAAAGTGCATTCCTCAATGGTAAGCTTGAGGAAGAAGTATATGTTGCTCAACCTCCAGGTTTTGAGGATCCAAAGAATCCAGACAAAGTCTTCAGACGAAAAAGGCTCTGTATGGCCTCAACCAAGCCCCTCGGGCATGGTAGGATACATGGAAGGAATTCCTCATGAAGAAAGGCTTCAAACCTGGTTCACTCGATCCAACTCTTTTCACAAAATCCTATGATAATGAGTTGTTTGTATGTCAAATATATGTCGATGATATTATATTTGGTTGTACTGACAAAAGATACAGTGATGAATTTGCCTACATGATGAGTGAAGAATATCAGATGTCCATGATGGGGGAGCTGAAATTCTTCCTAGGTATTCAAATTCATCAACAAAGCAATGGAATCTTCATATCACAGGAGAAATACCTCAAGGATGTTCTGAGGAAATTCGACATGCACGAATGCAAAGGTGCCAAGACTCCGATGCCTACCAACGGCCACCTCGGCACCGATGAAAATGGTAAAGACTTCGATCAGCAGGTATACCGTTCTATGATTGGCTCTTTATTGTATCTATGTGCATCTAGGCCAGATATAATGCTTAGTGTTTGTATGTGTGCACGTTTTCAAGCAAAACCGAAGGAATCACACCATAAGGCTGTGAAACATATTCTTCGATACTTAGCTCACACACCAACACTAGGATTATGGTATCCCAAGGGCTCCAATATTCATCTGGTAGGGTATTCTGATTCTGACTATGCTGGTGACCGTGTGGATCGCAAGTCAACTTCTGGCACATGCCACTTCCTCGGAAGATCACTAGTTTGCCGGTCCTCAAAGAAGCATAACTGCATATCACTCTCCACTGCCGAAGCTGAGTACATTGCTGCTGGTTCTTGCTGTGCTCAATTGCTATGGATGAAGCAAATCCTCAAGGACTACGGCATCAACATGAAGAATGTGCCCCTCTACTGTGACAATGAGAGTGCTATCAAGATTGCATACAACCCAGTACAACACTCGAAGACCAAGCACATCCAGATTCGTCATCATTTTCTTCGGGACCATCTCCTCAAGGGCAATATCCTCATAGACTATGTGAAGACTGATGATCAACTGGCAGATATCTTCACTAAGCCCTTGGATGAGAAAAGGTTTTGCAAGTTGCGGTGTGAGCTAAATATCTTAGAATCTTCAAATGTTTTGTAAAAACATGCACTCATCCTAACACTTATGCAAAGTTGATGACTTAGATGTGCAACACATGATGAAACAATTTTCTTCAACTAATGAAGAATGTCACTCTGAATGTGAAGAAATTAACGAAGAAATTGATTCTCAGGGCCCTACGACAATTGTACGAGGCGTCTGTAATCAACATTCTTATATGGTGGGTCACGCCACCGCCCAATGTGAAATTCCTCAAGTTGATTTTCTTCAAATGTTCTATTTCCTCAAAATGTGTTTTCTTCAAAATAGTTGTTCTTCATTGTGATGAGTTATCACAAAATCTTCAAAAACACTTGATGACTTTCATTTGACTAGATAAACTGTGATTTCAAGTCCTCAACAACATTCACTTATTGCTATTTCTTCAAGTTGATGTTTCTGCTAAGTGAATGTGATTGGACCCTACTTTCCCTCTATGCTATACTCATCCAGTCTATTCAATTCTTCATATGCGTTCTACTTGAAACTTTGTTCAAAATCCTCACTACGTCCTTGTCAGCTGATGATTTTGTAACGAAAATCCTCAAATCTTCAAAAATTGTTTCTTTAATACACAGTAACTGAACCCCACTTCCCACGATCGGATAACCACGATCTCCACTATCTCCACCGCATCATTCGGGAGCTACACATGTCCTGCGGAGACGTAGAGGCAGGGGCTGTTTGGTCCGAAATTCTCGCGCCCACAGTAACTTTTGGCTATAAATATGTCCTTATCCCCCTCGGCATACTCTTCTTCGCTCCATCGCTCTCCTGCCACAGCATACACCACCGAACCTAGCGCCATCGCTGGTAGTCTCGTCGCCGGTGAGGAAGAGCTTCACTGCCTCGACTTCTCCGTTGCCGGAACCACGCCGGAGTCGGACCATCTTCGTCCGCCGCCGCCGTAGACGTCCTCTGTCGCCGGGTTAGGGTGCATTGGACACGCGACCGAAGAGCTTCTCCACACACACCTTTTTGTGTTCTTCGTGCGCACCTTCCACGCGTTTCTGGAAGAAAATCTTCAAGTCTCATCAGAATCCTCAAGAGTTCAAACTCATCAGCAAAATCCTCAACTGAAGAAAATGGAGGATGACAGAAAACAGAAGGGAGGAAAGAAACCTGAGGAAAACACAGCTGTGGATATCCCTGAGGATATTTACTTGGACTATTGCACACCTGATGAAAATGAGACAATGGCCAAGAGAAAGATACGACTACAGAAGATAGAACGCCGATGGGCGAAGGAATGGAAGGAATACAGGTTTGTGACTCCCAAATATGCGAAGAAATTCGCTCTGAAGCCTCCTGGCAGAAGGGCCCCACTTGAGGATCATCAAGTAGCACATCGCTCAAGCCTCATGACTATTGATGACTATCCAGATGAGAAGGAAAAGCATCTCGCTAAGCTCAAAAAGCAGGCAGAAACTGCAGTAAGGAAATTCAATGAATTCTCAGCTGCTGCCTCAGCTGCTGCTACTTCCTCTACCGCAGAAACCTCTAGCTCAGAAATTCCTCAAATGCAGTCTGTGCCAACAAAGCCAAGGGCTCCAAAGCCTCAAGAGAAGTCTGCTCAGGCTTCAGTCACAAAACACTCAGCACCAAAAACTTCAGCACCAAAACCTTCAGCACCAAAACCTTCAGCACCAAAACCTTCAACACCAAAACCATCAGCGCCAAAGTCCTCAGTACCAATCTCCTCAGCTCCAAAATCCTCAGCTGCACCTCCAAAGCCTCAAGAGAAACCAGTACGGAAGCAAATCATGAAGCCTATGACCGCCAGCTCTAGCTCCTCACTCCCAGCTGCAACCAGCTCAGAGACAAAGTCTTCAACACCTCCTGCAAAGACTTTGGTAACTGCTAAACGTGCAACTCTGCCCAGCCCCAGCAAAATGATCACCGTCCCATCTGCATCAGAGGGAAGTGATGAATTTGATGATGAAACCCTGCAAGCCATCATTAGAAACAAGCAGGAAAGAGTAGCTCCAGCATCAGGCAGTGCCATTCCTCTGGCAATGGACCCCAAGGTCCTCCTTGACTACATCAACATCTGGTATGAGGATCCAAACACTCCAGTTGATGATTTGAAGCTTCCGCCTGGCATCAGCCACATGGTGACCACTTTCATCAATGAAGCCAAGTGGAAAGAACAACAGGCCAGGCAGGCCAAAGTTGCAAAGATTAAAAAGGAGAAATTCCTCAAGCAGAATCTCCTCAAATTGACTCCTGATGCACTGGTGTCAACACAGGCAGAGCTGAAGAAATTGACTGACAAGTACTCCAAGCTGTCAGATCGTAAAAGCCTCAAGAGAAATTTCATCAAGCTGGTCACTAGTGTTGTTGATGACTACAATAAGAAGGCCGCACCCCCAGCACCAACTCCTCAACCCTTGATTGAGGAGCCAATAGATGAATTTCCTCATGATGAGGAAACTCCTCAAGCTGAGGAAGTACACCGAGAGCGCCGTGTTGATGAACCGGCTATTGAAGAAATCATCATGGAAACTCTAGTTGATGAATTTGCTGCAGCTGATGAGACTGCCCCTGATCCAGCTGCTTCATCAAAGCAGGCTGATGACTCTGTTCCAGCTGGTTCCTCAATACCAGCTGAAGAATCTATAGAGAGAACCCCTTCACCAAAAGCTTCAAAGGTGAAGAAGATGACTCCGTCTGCATTAGACGTGAAGAAAACCAGGGCTGCTGAAAAGGAAGCCAAAAAGAGAAAGGCCTCCTCAGCAGAAGAAGAAACAGAGGGAAAGTGCCTCAAAGCACTTGAAGAAGCTGCTCCTCTGGACCCTGTGCCCCTGAATGTCGCTCCTTCCTATGAAATGGTCATCATTGATGATCCAGCATAAAAGACAGATGAGGAAATGAAAGATGTCGCCTCTGAGGAACACATTGACGAGGAAATTCAGATAGACGAGAATCCTCAACCTTTCATTCCTCAGAAAGACAATGTTCAAGCATCAGCTGCACCAACTGATGAAACTGCCTCTGCCACCAAGCCAGCTAAGGAAAAATAAACTGAAAATCCTCAAGCTGATGAAATTCATCACTCTGAGCAGAATCTTCAAGATGAGGAACAGGCTGATCCAACTCCTCCAACTGAGCAAGAAGAAGAAATTCCTCAGCCTGAAGCACAGCCAGAGCAAGCTCCTCAGCCTGACGCCCAGCAAGCACCATCTCCTAAGCCTGAAGTACCAGCTGCTGAAATTCCTCACCCTGAGGAAAATGCTGAGGAGAACGCACCTGACCAAGACAATGCATTCGTCGTGCTCAACCCAGAGACTGCCATTGTTGTCTCCCCTCCTATTCCTCAGCAAAATCTTCAGCAGTTCAGCGTCAGCCATTCTCCAAGCATCCAAAGATTCAAAAGGAAAATTTCTTTGAACAACGCATGTACTTCATTGGAGAGAACCCCTATGACAAGCCTCAAATGAGGCATCTGAAGTTTTGGACAAGGACTCAGATGAATTACTATGCCTCTGTGCTATGTGGACGAAACAAGATATTCCAGCACATGCATATTCCTCATGTTGAACTTGAAGCAATACCGTGCCTGGCGCCAGTCCTCAGTGTACTTCATGATGCAGATTTACTCCCAATGTGCTCCGACATATCTGACTGGAACAGCGATCTAATTCTTCCGTTCTATGCCACTCTTCACATATCTGGCAACCCTGAAGACATTAACACTTGGGTGTTTGACTGGATGTCACAAAACACTCACTACAAGGCTCCTACTACTGAACTCCTCAGAGAACCGCCCGTACCAATTCCCTTAGATGAGGCTGTGAAGCTTTATGGCGAGCGTGAGCTGCCAGATGGAATGATGGAAGTCCTCATGAAGCCTTTGGCTGAAGGAAAATCTCTGAGAACAACCTTCCTCGTCCACGAGCTCAAGTACACACCCACGTCTGTCTACAGAATCCTCTGTAGTGTGCTCGTGCCGATCAAAGGCCATGATGATGAAGAAGATGTTGTTGGCCTCATGAAGAATATCCTATTCAACATCATTCATGGTATTCCTATCAACATCAATGATTTCTTCTTGATTACTTTGGCCGACAATGCTATGTGTCCTTTTGATCACAAGATATATGCTCCATGGATCATGAGATTCATCAGGACAAGGACATGCATCAACTTCCACGCTGATTTCCAAAACCATATGGGTTATATGCCTCCTATCCGGGTCAAGATGAAGACTTTCTAGTCCATTGAAGGAAAAGGCAAATCTGTGATTGACGAAGGCAGTAGGCCCCTTGATGGCCAGTTCAGAGAGCCAGAAGCTTATTCTTGATGGGATGATACTGAGACTCGTCCGGCAAGCCCTGTTCCTCCTCGCGTGATGAATACCAGAGAGCTCCTCCTCAGTCTTCACCAGAAGGTGGATCGCAACCACAAATGGGTCAAACGCCAGTTTGGTGCCATTGTGAAAACCCTCACTGAAACACAGAATTCTGTGAAGCTCAACCATCACTATCTGCATGAGGTTTTCAATCGCACCTGGGCTACACTTGCACATCTGAAGACTCAAACTGAGCTTGAAGAAATGGACTTTGAGCGAGACTTTGAATGGTCGTGGCCTCCCAAGAAGAAGTTCAGGCCTATTCCAGTGCCAGACCTTGAAGACAGCTCCTTTTCTTCATTCCGCACTGCTGAAACTGATGAAGAACAACTCGACACTGCTACCGGTCCAAGGAAGAAGACTACAACCAAGAAGCATCACGGCTCTTCCTCAACCGCCAAGAAGTGAAGTCTTCACGAACGTTAGTCCTCAGCTTGTCCCTTTTTGTCACTTGATGACAAAGGGGAGAAACTTGCAAGTTAGTCTTCAAGCGGGGTATTTTTGGGGCTTATGAACTATATTTAAGTTACAAACTCTTGGCTCTTTTGAAGTTTTTCTGTAATGAGTTGTAACTTAAGCCCGATGGTACTCTGACACTTTTGAACGTTTTTCTTCGCATGCTTATTCCTCAAGTTCTAATGCACGCATGCTGGAATTCGTCAGATACCATTTGTCATCATGCATCTTCATTTTCTTCATATGATATGTTACATGTATGCATGATTTACAAGACTCAGGGGGAGATCTCCATGATATAAATCATCAATGTGCATTTGCTGTAAAAAGCAAAATCCTCAAGATATGCACATCTTCAGGGGGAGTCTCTCTGAATCTTGATTTCAAATTCCTCAAATAAGTATTTACACTTCATATTTTTTATCCCTGTTGAAGACTTGACCTAATTGTCATAAACCACCAAAAAGGGGGAGATTGTAAGTGCATCTAGTGCCCCTTAGTGATTTTGGTGGTTTGAAGACTTATAGGTTAAGTATCTAATGTGTTTGTGAGTGTACACAGGATCTATAAGTCATTGAGGAGTTTGAGATATTTGAAGAATATCGACCCCTAAAAATATATGTCTTCAGTCGAAGAGATTTGTCTGAAGCTAAAGAAATGAATCGCGAGGAAGCTAAGATGAAATCGATATTCCTCATGAAGATACTGATATTGAGAAGTCCGGTGGTTCCTGAAGAAAATCACTCTGAAGAATTTGAAGCTTGAAGATTTACACTTTCTGTTTTATTTTCTTCGCATTTGAGTAATAGGAACACCGTACTGTTAAAGGGGGTCGAAGTTACACTATGGAATGAATTTTCTCATGATGCTCAACCCAAGCCTAATCCTACCAAAAGCCTCAAATGAAGAATACGAGTGACATGAGGACTCTCACAGTTGAGGGTTCCGACCGTTTCGATTGCCACGCCAAGTCACTGGTCTTATCCACTCCAATGGGCATATTACTTAAGGGCATTAGTGTCAAATCATGTCGGGATGCTCCCAGGCTATAAATAGGCACCCCCCACAACCACTAGCTGGTTGGCTGCTCCGTTAGAAACTGACACTTGTCATAAGAGCAACCCAATTCCTCAGAGCCTTCGAGAGTAATTCATCGGTGAGGAAATACACCATCCACCGAAACCACAAACCAAACCTAGTGATTGAGCATCACTGAAGAAGTTGTTCCTGTGTGGGACTGAAGCCTTTTACCTTTGAGGACTGTGCATCCTCCAGACGGTTAGGCGTCATGGTCTAGAGCTTTCCAGCAGTCAATTGTGGATCACCGGGTGACCAAGTTTGTGAGGGTTTGGAAGTCTGCCCTGAAGACTTACCATGAGTGTTGGGCGAGGACTGTGTGTCCTTAGATCAAGGAGAATACGGTAGGGACTGTGTGTCCCGGGAGTGGGTGTCCTTTGGTTTCAATACCAAGCCGCTCCAAACCAGATGTACGACTGTCAGAGCAGTTGGAACTGGCTCATCAACGACTGTCTTCACTAAGAAACGGGTTCTAATTCCTCAACTCCTTACTTTCCTCGTATTATGTGTTGATGACTTTCACTGTGACTGTTTGAAGAATTTGTTGAAGACTTTCTCTGAATTTCCTCAACCCCAATTTCTTCACGTCAGTTAATCCTCATTTGTATTCTGCGTGCGTGCTTAGAGTGCAATCTGTTTTCACATTCTTCACTATGAAATACTTCTGTTGTGAAAGTTTGCACTTCTGATCCTTTTACTGTTTCCGCGGTAAGTTAGTCATCAGTGAGGAATTTCCTCAAAAGGAATTTCCTCAGTGATGAAATTCTAAAAATCTCCTATTCACCCCCCCTCTAGTCGATATAACGCACTTTCAGTTGGAGACCGGAAACTTTTTGGTCCCGACCTTATCCGAGATTCTGAATAGAAGGTCAAGCTGATTCGTGACTGACTCAAGATAGCTCAGTGCAGACAGAAGAGTTATGCCGATAGTAAATGCAAGGAAGTAACATACAAAGTGGGAGATCGAGCATACCTTTGTGCATCCCCACTTCGAGGAATCAAGAGGCTTGGTGTAAAAGTAAATTTAGCACCCAGATTCATTGGCTCCTACAAAATTCTTGAACATAGGGGGGAAGTTGCTTACAAGCTCGAATTTCCGGAAGGATTGTCCGGAGTTCATGATGTTTTCCATGTTTCCTAGTTGTAGAAATTCCATGCTGAGATGGCTGACATTCCTTTGGGAGAGTGCCCCTAGAGGCCATACAACTTGACAGTGATCTGACTTATGAGGAGAAGCCCCGGGATTCTCGAGACTGCCAACAGAGTTACTCGCAGCAAGATCATCAAATTTTGCAAGGTTTTGTGGAGTCATCACACCGAGGAAGAAGCCACTTGGGAACGAGAAGAAGATCTTCGTAGAGACCACCCGCACCACTTTTCTAGCCAACCCGAATCTCGAGCGCGAGATTCATCTTAAGGTGGGTAGGTTTGTAACATCCAAAATTTTCAACTTGAAATGTTTTACAATTGTAGCTAAGCATCTATGCATTTTATTTGAATGAAGGTGGCATTTGAATTTTCTGTCAGTATTTGATTTGAATTTATTTTTACACAAGATTTTCACTCACAAATTTTCCTCACAAATAACTTGCCAAGCAAGTAAGAGAGGAGGTAACATGAAACCCCAAAAAGTCAGAAGAAAAATAGTGCCAAAAATTTTAAAAGACAAAATTTGGTTTTTATTGTATTTAAAAATATATTTTTTTATAAATTTTTTATTTTGTGTAAAAGAAAATGTCCACGCCATGGGTAATATTTTTCTGATCATTTTGATATATAGTACTAATATTTTCGGAGTAGGATTTATTTCCTTTTCTTATGTTTTCTTTCCTGTTTTTGAATAATAGGAAAAATTGTGCTTATTAGGAAAACTAACAGGGCCCCTTAGGAAATGAATCGGCCAACTAAGTTGTGACATCCCCAGATTTGTGCTATAGTAAGCGTTGTAGTCAAGTGACAGTAATCCCACGCTAATGAAGCCACGTCATCATAAATTCTATCGTTGATCTCGTGTTAGTCGAAAAACAAGTCAAATTCGGAATTTAAAGAAATAAAATTGAACGAGAAACATTTTGTGATGTTAAGTAAAAATGTCGGGAGAGTTATTGAAATTCCCTAATAGGTTATAAAAATGAATCGGACAATTTTAATGGTATTAAAAATCATGTATAGTTAGAACAGAAAGAAATATATATAAAGAATAATAATAATAATAGAATGTCAGAAAGTAAAAGAAAGAAAAAGAAATGATAATGAAAATGAATAAATAAAAGAAGGAATTAAAAATATATATACTAAATTGTAAAAGAACGTAAATAAGGTTTAATAATAAAATGAAATAGTAGTAAGAAATAATAATAGAAAAAAGCAACCGAGCCCCCCCCCCCCCCCGGCCGACTGGGCCAAAGTGGCCCAGCCGGCCACCATCATCAAACCCTAGCGCTCACCCTGGCTCTCCCCCCGCTCTCCTGTTTTCCCCCAGCGCCGCCGCCAGGGGCTCTCGCCTCGTCGCCCGCACCACCCCTCGTGGGGGGCCCCACCTCCCACCGACACCTCTCCCTCTCGCTACCCCCGCGAGACCCCAACGACCCCCCTCCCACCGATCTCTCCCCCACCCCCACCGAGAGGATCCCTCTCCTCACAAGGCCCTCCCACCGATCCCATCAACCACCGCACCGACCCCTGCTCACCCCTCTCGCCTCCCCCACCCGCGAGCCACACCACCTCCCGTGCCTGCTCGATCCCCATCTCCCGTCCCCTAGCGCTCCACCCGAGACCCACGAACCTCACTGCCTCTCGCGGATCCCCCCACCCCCACAGAGGCCTTGCCTCCTCACCAGCAGGATCCCCGTTGGCCCCAGATCCGGCGACCTCCCATCCCCAACGGCCTCGCCCCCCGGGCGGCCCCCCACCCGCCGGTTCCCTACTCCCCAACCGGCCGGAGCACACCACCCCTTCGGATCCGCCGGCCGAGGCCCTCCCCTTCTCGTCGACTGGCCCCTCTCGGCGACCCTCCGGCCGGCTCCTCGTCACGACGGTTGGCCACCTTCGGGAGGCCTCTCCGGTGATCGGCATCACCACCATCGTCACCACATCGTCTTCCTCCTGTTCGTCTACTCCGCCTCACGAGAACTCCGGCTTCACCGGGTCGTCTCGTCAACGTCGTTGAGCCCCTCCTCGGGCTCCTCCCACCATCTCGTCCCCCTCGTCGTTCCGGTTCCGTGCCGGCAAACGGGGCTCCGATCCATCGATGTTTGACTCCGGTAGTAGGAGATGAAGTTGGCTCTCTTCTATGTTGAGAAAGTTAACAGACTCTATGTTGTCTGTTAACACACAGAGTTGTGAGAGATGAGAGTTAGAAAGAAATAAAAACAAATGATGTATTCCGTATGTATGTATGTACGTATGAGATGCGATGTATGTATTTGCGTATATAGGTATTTGGAGGAATAGATATTTGCATGATTATGTATCTATGAATAAAACCGAGTATTTGGCCTAAAGCCACTTACCGGTGGGGCCAACGCACCCCGCTGTCTATGACACGGGGGCCCCACGCAAAAATTGAGAAAGTAAAACTTAAAATATAAAAATAAAAATAATGTTTTTATTAAATAAATAAATAGGTATATCAGTTAATTAGTTAATTGGATAATTAGAATAATTAGAGTATGACACGTGGGTCCCCCACTAAATTAATGTGATTAATTAATATTTAATCTTAATTAAAACTTGTGCCTATGACGTTCGGGACCCGCTGGTCAGTTGACCAGTCAACTATTGATGTCAGCATGACATCATGCTGATGTCATAATAGCTTTTTATTAAATTATTTAAATCTGTTTTTAATTCCTAATTATTGAATAAAACTTTAAAAATTAATATTAAATAATTCGTAAGTCAGATCAAAATATTTTCAACATGAAAGTTGATCAGCAGAACGAGACGAACCCGGATACACGGTCCATTCGGTTGTCACGTGTCCCTAGCATAGCAAACATGGAACATTTCCATCGTTTCCAGTATGACCGGTAGTAGCCCGAGACCCGGAAAATATCGTCAGATATTCTTCCGACTCGTCTATGACGGATGTTGCTGCGTTAGCTCATGTCTAGCCTGCATCTTGCCATGTCATGCTTTGTGTTGCACCGTTGCATTTATTTATTGTTTCTTCCCCCTCTTCTTACCGGTAGACCCCGAGACTGACGCTGTTGTCGGGTACATCTACGACCCTGCCGATCAGTCCTTTGCCGCAGAGCAGCAAGGCAAGCAAACCCCCCCTTGATCATTCCTATATCGCCTATGTCTTTCTTCTTACTGCTTGCAGTAGTATTTTGCTACTGTTGTAGTTAGCTCCTATATTTGATGCATAACCTATTTTTGATGAACTGCTGCTTTCAGTCCTGTACTTTTGATCTGCTTAGTATAGGTGGAGCTGTCATCCCGTGTGACCCCGTAGTTCAGTTGCCCCGCTTGTTTTCAAATCTCGATCCCTGATGGACGAGCCAGACCTGACACATCACATACACACCCTTAGGTGTACGAGCTACAGAGATACTATCGGGTACCGAGGGTGACACCTCGCTAAGTACTCTTGATGATATCTCTGTAGTATAGCTAGTCGGGCGTGGTTATCGAGGGTGATTCCTCTTTCACCATTCCCGACAATGCCCCTGTCGTGCAACCCCTCAAGTGTGGGACCCCCGAGGGTGATTCCTCTAAGCCCACCTTGACGGGTACATCATTCGGAATCCAACGAGGGTGATACCTCGGATTCCCCCCGATGTTATACCCACACAGTTACTCGACCATGTTACTGGGATCTTTGGTGATTAGTTATAAGACGGGTGGATTTCCGTGAGACTGTGTTGATGGCCTAATTAAAATGTTAATGGATTTGGGTATTTGATCTGGGTTGGTCGGAGACCTTTTCGCACTAACCGGCTATGCGGGGAGAATTATGGGTACTCGGCGTCGCGGTATCAGCCGAAGCTTCTCAGATGTCAGCAATGTAGCGGCGCGCGCCCGAGTGGTCCCGAGATGCATCGCTCTTGTGATTAAGGGATGCTAGGACTGACGTCGGCCGCCCACGCCACGTGCAGGAGCGCGAAGGGGAACTGGGCCCACGAACCCTTTGTGCTTAGGAGTTAGACCGATGGGCTGGCCTCTCTGATTTGTCTTAGGTGGGGCTGCGACGTGTCGATATTCCGAGGTTGGGCAGGACCCAGAAAAGTATGTCCGGCCAGAGTGTTATCGAGCGTGACGGGACATGTGGTGCACCCCTGCAGGGATGAAAATTAACTATTCGGATAGCCGTGTCCACGGTTACATGACGACTTGGAGTTGTGCCCCGATCTTATACAACTACAATTGTTACTTAACTGGAATTAGTTTGCCTCGGGATTGCTTCCTCGCATGGAGTCGAGGGAGGATCTTTAGGCGTGACCTCACTTTAATTTTGCTGCAACAATATGACTATTTGTGTTACCTTGTTCTACTCTCGTCTATTGCTGCAAGACCCTGAAGATGCTAGTCTTCCATAGGACTAGGCCTTCTCTCTCTATTCTCGCATTTGCTGCAGTCAGTCCACATATAACACCCCCCCTTCTTTGATACTGATGCATATTTAGAATAGTTCTGATGTAAGACTTGCGAGTACTTTGGATGAGTACTCACCGCTGCTTTGCTCCCCCTTGTCCCCTTGATCCGTTGGTGCGACTAGATGATGGAGCCCAGGAGATGGAGTTTTCCTGCCGACGCCTGCCGTCCCGATGGTGTCTTCTTCGTGGAGGCCGCTGATGATCAGGAGTAGTTAGGAGGTTCCCAGGCAGGAGGCCTCGCCTCGTTCGATCGTGTTCCTTTTGTGCTAGCCTTCTCTAAGGCACCCCATGTGTATGTCCGTACTCAGATATTTGTTGCCTCCGCTGACTCGTGTGCTTATCGAGCTTTTGTATTCTAGCCCTCGAGGCCCCTGGTTTGTAATATGAAGCTTGTATTATTTTATTTGTGTCTAGAGTTGTGTTGTGCTATCTTCCCGTGAGTCCTTGGGTTTGATCGTACACATTTGCGTGTATGATTAGCGTACGATTAAACCGAGGGCGTCACATGAGTATTGCCAGATCCGAAGTGGATTCGGATCGGCCAACCGATAGGATCGACGTGCCCCTTCTCTCTCTGTCACACGGCCCCTCCGCCCGACCCAACTGGCCCCGATCGCCTCTCTTCTTCCTCCCGAATCTCCTCCTTCTTTTCCTGCCGTGCTCCTCGTTCCCTTGCCGGATCCGAGAGGATATGCCGATCCCCTTCCCCTCTGCCACCACCGACACCCTATAAGTACTCCCCTCCTCCACCACACTCTGTTCCACCCCAGACCCCCACGAACCACTCGCCGGATCGCCGCACCGCCGCCTCGCCGGAGTTTTGCCCCGGTCGAAGCTTCCCCGAGATTCTACTACCTCCCTGCATCGCCCCCACGCCTCTCCGACACCACCTCGACTCGATGGAGCTCCTTCGCCACCGCCTGGACCCCTCCACCGCCTCAGCTGACCGCCGAAGCCACCTCCCCGTCCACCTCCACCTTCGGCCGCCGCCATGACTTGAGAGAGTACCTCCAGCCACCGGTGAGTCTCCATCTTTTTCACCTCCACCGTCAGATCCTCTATCGACGTCTTAGATTAGATCATAGGTACATGTTTGGTTTAGTTAAAGAAAACCCCCGGGTTTTCTGTTAGTAATATTTAGCCGAAGAGTTTTGTTTTAATTGCGGCCGTTCGTTGGTTAGCATCCTCAGCGCACACCTTCTAGCCAATGGGAATCTACCACGTAGCACCCTTGTTCACTAGATTGAAATTTTATTGCTCCTAATGTTATATAAAAAACAGAAAGTTTCTGTTTGTTTTGGATTTAACTTTTAGATTCCAACTCCAAGTTAGATGATTCTTTTTGAATTGCATCACAAATGTTATGTAGTTTCTGTAGATATAAAATGTGACCATGTTTGAATATTTTAATTTTGAGTTCAAACATATTTGATTTAAACCTTGTTTTTGATTATCTGGAGTTTAAAATAGGTTTTGAGTTGATTCGTTTTGCTACTGATCACTAGTGATCTTATTTATCACTAGGTTTAATTTCAGAACTTTTAGGATATTTTATCTTAGGGTTTTCAACAAAATAGATTCTGTTTTAGTGTTAGTAAGTTATTTCTGCTCTCGTTTGATCTAACTACTTATTGATTGTTGCTTTATTTTATTTACTTCTTGTTGTGATGCTTATTGTGTGAAATTGTTGTCTCATTAGATCATCCGGGGTGCGAATCTTGTTATCTAGAGGCGCTCAAGTTCGAAATTCGTCAACAAGGCAAGTCACGTTGATCTTGTTTTACCTACGGTTTTATATGCATTTATTTCAACCTTCTCCACCCATTGCATGCAAAGTAGGTACATGGAAAATTTTGGTTCTTGATGTAGTATCATGTGGTAGGCACCCATCACCCTTATTACTCGGCCCAGGACGATAATTTAATTTTTCTATGCTTTTAGTAGACGGGGTTCTGGTTGAGTGTTTATCACGAGTGTTGTGAGAATTTAATAATCAAGATCGGAAGATTTCAAGACTCTTCAAGACCTCGTGATGCAACACACCTCTGGGTGAAGGATGGTTTAGATGGGTACCCTGGAGTAACCAGTGGATGACCCGGGATGCATGGGGAAGTGCCATGACATCTTGCGGAAAGCTTCACCCAAGCTCGAAGAGAGGGATGGATACTTCAAGATCTGAGGCTTACCTACACAGCCACAAGTCATTATGGACTCTAGCTTGAAGAACAGTAGGATTGGATGTGTTGGAAATATGCCCTAGAGGCAATAATAAATTAGTTATTATTATATTTCTTTGTTCATGATAATCGTTTATTATCCATGCTATAATTGTATTGATTGGAAACACAGTGCACGTGTGGATACATAGACAAAACACTATCCCTAGTAAGCCTCTAGTTGACTAGCTCATTGATCAAAGATGGTCAAGGTTTCCTGACCATAGGCAAGTGTTGTCACTTGATAACGGGATCACATCATTAGGAGAATCATGTGATGGACTAGACCCAAACTAATAGACGTAGCATGTTGATCGTGTCATTTCGTTGCTACTGTTTTCTGCGTGTCAAGTATTTGTTCCTATGACCATGAGATCATATAACTCACTGACACCAGAGGAATGCTTTCTGTGTATCAAACGTCGCAACGTAACTGGGTGACTATAAAGATACTCTACAGGTATCTCCGAAGGTGTTCGTTGAGTTAGTATGGATCGAGACTGGGATTTGTCACTCCGTGTGACGGAGAGGTATCTCGGGGCCCACTCGGTAATACAACATCACACACAAGCCTTGCAAGCAATGTGACTTAGTGTAAGTTGCGGGATCTCGTATTACGGAACGAGTAAAGAGACTTGCCGGTAAACGACATTGAAATAGGTATGCGGATACTGACAATCGAACCTTGGGCAAGTAACATACCGAAGGACAAAGGGAATGACATACGGGATTATATGAATCCTTGGAACTGAGGTTCAAACGATAAGATCTTCGTAGAATATGTAGGATCCAATATGGGCATCCAGGTCCCGCTATTGGATATTGACCGAGGAGTCACTCGGGTCATGTCTACATAGTTTCGAACTCGCAGGGTCTGCACACTTAAGGTTCGACGTTGTTTTATGCGTATTTGAGTTATATGGTTGGTTACCGAATGTTGTTCGGAGTCCCGGATGAGATCACGGACGTCACGAGGGTTTCCGGAATGGTCCGGAAACGAAGATTGATATATAGGATGACTTCATTTGGTTACCGGAAGGTTTTCGGGCATTACCGGTAATGTACCGGGAATGACGAATGGGTTCCGGATCTTCACCGGGAGGGGGGACCACCCACCCGGGAGGGCCCAAGGACCTTGGGGGTGGCACACCAAGTAGGTGGGGTCAGCCCAAGTCTGTCTTGCGCAAGAGAAAGAAAAACCAAAAGAAGAGAAAGAAAAAAAGGAAAGCTGGGAAAAGAGAGAAGGACTCCACCTTCCAATCCTAGTTGGACTAGGATTGGGGGACTCCTCCTCCCCTTGGTGGCGCAGCCCTTGGGGCTCCTTGAGCCTCAAGGCAAGCCTCCCCTCCCTCCTCCTATATATATGGAGCAATTAGGGCTGATTTGAGACAACTTTTTCAAGGCAGCCCGACCACATACCTCCACGGTTTTACCTCTAGATCGCGTCTCTGCGGAGCTCAGGCGGAGCCCTGCCGAGATTAGATCATCACCAACCTCTGGAGCGCCGTCGCGCTGCCGGAGAACTCATCTACCTCTCCGTCTCTCTTGCTGGATCAAGGAGGCCGAGATCATCGTCGAGCTGTACGTGTGCTGAACGCGGAGGTGCCGTCGGTTCGGCACTAGATCGTGGGACGGATCGCGAGACGGTTCGTGGGACGGTTCGCGAGGCGGATCGAGGGACGTGAGGACGTTCCACTACATCAACCGCGTTCACTAACGCTTCTGTTGTGCGATCTACAATGGTACATAGATCGGAAATCCCCTCTCATAGAAGGACATCACCATGATAGGTCTTCGTGCGCGTAGGAAATTTTTTGTTTCCCATGCGACGTTCCCCAACAGGATGGGCACCAACAGTGGCTCAGAGAAACCCGTTGGAAGACCATCTTTTGATCATCCGGTTCTCCAACACCCTGAATGTAACGACCAAACCTCGAAGGATTTGAGTCTCTGTGCTTTACTGTGCTAGTCCCTGGATCGACTCGCTAGCACACACAGTATAGATGAAAACCAGATATAGCAAGTGCATCATTTATAATAACGTATGATCCAAAATTTATAAAATATAACAATCTGCATAGCACTTAGCTAGCTTTATTCTAATAAAGAGCGGAAAAGTAGCAGAATAATAACGATGAGTCCCATCATAGCCAACTGGCGATGTTGAGTGAAGACTCGCGACCCTAACGGTACCTTACTCCTCGTCTGAATATCCTGCAACATGATACGTTGCAGCCATATAGGTCAATACTTTGAATGTATTGGCAAGTGACACAGGAAAAGTAATATAACAGACCTACATGTAAATGCATAGTACAACAAGAGAAAGGCTGATGGTTATTTTGCAGAAAGCTGATTTTATCCTCATAGCTACCTAATAGTCAAGTTTTAATTTGTTTGCTACAATAACTTATATATGGTTGAATTGGCATCTCCAACTCCAACCTATTACCATTATTAAGTTTCCCAACAAATTTTATTAAGTGTGTCATCTGTCAAGATCATCCAACAACTTTAATGGCCTAGCTGCTCAAAATTGTCCATAACCGGGGACACGGCTAATCATGATTAGTTTATACACTCTGCAGAGGTTAGTACGCTGTACCCACTGGACTCAACCCGAAGATTGAGACGAAGTCTTTCAGAAGCAGTCACCTAGTCCCACAGGAGGCCCATCCCACCTATCATAGCTACATCAGCTGGCACATCCGGGTAAGGTTTCCACGACTGATCAACTAAGCCAGAGCCCATAATAGCCAGTGGTCTCACAAGGAAGCTACTAGTCACTAAGTCTGTTTGATCTTTTTGAACCTGGGCGGCATCCACTTACATTCAGAGGGTAGAAACCATGATGTTCTTGAAACCACCGAGCAATAGCATATCCGCCCAGAGGTGTATTATATCCTGAATTACTACTCAATTTATTTTGTAGTAATCCTCACATAAGCTCAACGAATACAGAAACCAATCCCCGTCTACATAGCATAGCAAAATATATCTAACAGGATCTTCAATGACGAGGGGATATAGCTCAATAGCATAGCAATAATAATATTCCTATACATGCATAATTTTCATAGGGTGGTATAATACTACATGCATAGAAAAATAATAGGTAAAGGATGATCAACATGTAACTTGCCTTGATTCTGGTTCAGAAAGTCACACTCCTGACAATAGTTTGCGTCGCACTCCGCACAATCTACACGTTGCAAACAATCACACCAATCAATCACCACAATCACATAACACCAAATAAAACCATCGGCAATAAAACAACTTGTTTAAAACCAAAGCATAAATAGCATGGCAGTAGGTATAAAATCATCTACATGCTGATACGATGACAACGCAAAAAGAATCAACTAAACCGGATGATCGGTATGCAAAATATGGCCTCCGGTAGGTTTAAAATAATCTGTTTTAACAAAAAATTAATTATTGTAAAACTGAAAACTACTGGTTCTAACATGTTCTACTCATCAATACGAGGTCACAGGAAAAAGAATTTCCTGAATCGGAGTTACGAGTAAAAAGATAAACGCGTTTCAAAATTATACCGAGAATCTCACAAAGCTAAAAAACAGATTAAAAACAGATTTTATTCGCCCAGAAGCTGTTCATCGGGGTTTGATGAATCTGCTCGTGCGTGCGTTCTCACCACGAACAGTGGGGAAAAACGGAACCGTCTCGGTGTGGTGCCTCCGATGGTGCTTCTCCGGTGGCGGTCGGACAAACTTCGGTGACGTGCGCAAACTCCGGTGAACGGCTTCGCGAACTTCGATGGATGGTGAGGTGCTCCGGCGATGGCGGCTCCGGCGTCGACGCGGCGGCGCTGTGCGAATCGGGAGCAAGGGCTTCTGTTCTTGGGGCTTCGGTCCCTGGGACTATATGCCCTCGTGAGAAGAAAAAACCCTGGCGAACAGGAGCTCGTCTCGGTTTCAAGGACTCGTGTCCGGTTCGGTCTGGGACTGTGGCGCTGGCCTCCTGGCCTGGGGCGGTGGGGCCTGGTGCTGGGCACGTGGGCAAGAGCCTGGCTGTGTGGTGCGCTGGCCTCGGCCATTCACAGCCTGGCTGGCTCGATGGAGCTGGGGCTCCACGCACGCTGGGATAGCTCGTTGGGGCACACGGGCGCATGCTAGCGATCTGGCCGGGCTGGCTGGCTTAGCCAGCTGGCTTGGCCCAGTTAGTTTTTTTAATAAAAAAATAAATAACAAATAAATAACAATTTTTTTTAAAATATCAGAAATATATATATATATATACAATATATATATATATAAAGATAAAGATATATACGCATATAGTAATATATATATATATATACCATATATATATATAGATATATACGCATATAGTAATATATATATATATTAAAATGCTAATATAGACATAAATAAATATAAAATAAATCCACCTAATAAATAATAAAGGAACCCTAGTTCCTCCTAATGCAATTTTAAAATAAGTTTTATGTAATAGGCCACACAAAAAGCATTTGAAAACTTAACTAAAGATAATTTCAGACATTATAAAAATTTGCAAAACCAAGTCGGTAACTCCAAATAATATTCGAAACGTTATGCACTTTAATTCGATAGGGGAGAAGTCATATTATCTCCACTCCAATAAATTGCGCGCAGTCACATAATGAATAGAATTTACAAAAGAGCAAATGAGGCATAGAAAAATATGAGATGCATATGAATGATCTATTAACATCCGAATTTAAGAAAATTGGGATGTTACAAACCTACCCCCCTTAAGATGAATCTCGCCCTCGAGATTCGGGTTGGCCAGCAAATAGGTGTGGGTGTTCCTGCTTGAGATCCTCCTCTCGTTCCCAAGTAGCCTCTTCTTCGGTATGATGATCCCACTGAACTTTGCATAATCTGATTGCCTTGGTGCGAGTAATTCTCTCTGCTGTCTCCAGAATCTTAACAGGCTTCTCCTCATATGTCAAGTCAGTCTCCAACTGAATTGCCTCAAGTGGCACTGTATCTCTCAAAGGAACATCTGCCATCTCGGCATGACACTTCTTGAGCTGGGATACGTGAAACACATCTGGATAATCCTTCACAACTGGCACCTCTTCCAGGCTACCCCCCTTAAGAGAGTTCACCTGCATCCTCTTATGCTTGTACTTACATACATATTTGATTCTCCTCCCTCCTGGTGCACTGAGAGAAATAGATCGACTAGCACAATCGATAACTCCTTCATATAATTGTAACCAATCCATACCCAAAATAATATCCAGACCTTGTGACTTCAATATGATCAAATGTGTAGGGAACTCGTGCTTCCCAATAGACAAGTTTAACTAATGACAACCAACACCTGCTATCATCTCAGCTCCTGGGGAACTCACTCTAATAGGCATACTAAGGGTTTTGGTGGGCAAGAGTAGATGAGTAATATATAGAATAGGTCTAGAGGAATATAGATATTCTACCCATATGCATATTATGATCAAGGTAACATATATGAGGCAACAAAACATCATAACAAATAACACAAACAAGCATAACAATAATCAAACATATCTATATATATAGTCGAATAATTCCGACAAGATCCTAATTTAACAAACAAGCAAAATAACAATCAAGCAAGCAACCTAGTATCGTCATGCCATAAAGCGGGCATAAACAGATACGCTAACACGTAAATAGCGCAAATAAAACAAGATAAGTGGTGGTCTCAGCACTAGTTCCTACTTAAGCTGGTCAAGATACTAGAGTGGTTGTCTAATGAAAGAGTAAGATGTAGACAAAGTTTATAGAATGAACTTCCACTCCTATGGCTTTTCTAATCCACTTTCTAGGGCCACGACCTATAGTCAACGCATTGCTCTGATACCATCTGGAACGACCAAACCTCGAAGGATTTGAGTTTGTGCTTTACTGTGCTAGTCCCTCGATCGACTCGCTAGCACACACAGTATAGATGAAAACCAGATATAGCAAGTGCATCATTTATAATAACGTATGATCCAAAATTTATAAAATATAACAATCTGCATAGCACTTAGCTAGCTTTATTCTAATAAACAGCGGAAAAGTAGCAGAATAATAACGATGAGTCCCATCATAGCCCACTGGCGATGTTGAGTGAGGACTCGCGACCCTAACGGTACCTTACTCCTCGTCTGAATATCCTGCAACATGATACGTTGCAGCCATATAGGTCAATACTTTGAATGGATTGGCAAGTTACATAGGAAAAGTAATATAACAGACCTACATGTAAATGCATAGTACAGCAAGAGAAAGGCTGATGGTTATTTTGCAGAAAGCTGATTTTATCCTCATAGCTACCTAATAGTCAAGTTTTAATTTGTTTGCTACAATAACTTATATATGGTTGAATTGGCATCTCCAACTCCAACCTATTACCATTATTAAGTTTCCCATCAAATTTTATTAAGTGTGTCATCTGTCAAGATCATCCAACAACTTTAATGGCCTAGCTGCTCAAAATTGTCCATAACCGGGGACACGGCTAATCATGATTAGTTTATACACTCTGCAGAGGTTAGTACGTTGTACCCACTGGACTCAACCAAAGATTGAGACGAAGTCTTTCAGAAGCAGTCGCCTAGTCCCACAGGAGGCCCATCCCACCTATCATAGCTACATCAGCTGGCACATCCGGGTAAGGTTTCCACGACTGATCAACTAAGCCAGAGCCCATAATAGCCAGTGGTCGCACAAGGAAGCTACTAGTCACTAAGTCTGTTTGATCTTTTTGAACCTGGGCGGCATCCACTTACATTCAGAGGGTAGAAACCATGATGTTCTTGAAACCACCCAGCAATACCATATCCGCCCAGAGGTGTATTATATCCTGAATTACTACTCAATTTATTTTGTAGTAATCCTCACATTAACTCAATGAATACAGAAACCAATCCCAATCTACATAGCATAGCAAAATATATCTAACACGATCTTCAATGACGAGGGGATATAGCTTAATAGCATAGCAATAATAATATTCCTATACATGCATAATTTTCATAGGGTGGTATAATACTACATGCATAGAAAAATAATAGGTAAAGGATGATCAACATGTAACTTGCCTTGATTCTAGTTCAGAAGGTCACACTCCTAACAATAGTTTGCGTCGCACTCCGCACAATCTACACGTTGCAAACAATCACACCAATCAATCACCACAATCACATAACACCAAATAAAACCATCGGCAATAAAACAACTTGTTTAAAACCAAAGCATAAATAGCATGGCAGTAGGTATAAAATCATCTACATGCTGATACGATGACAACGCAAAAAGAATCAACTAAACCGGATGATCGGTTTGCAAAATATGGCCTCCGGTAGGTTTAAAATAATCTGTATTAACAAAAAAATTAATTTTTGTAAAACTGAAAACTACTGGTTCTAACATGTTCTACTCATCAATACGAGATCACAGGAAAAAGAATTTCCTGAATCGGAGTTACGAGTAAAAAGATAAACGCGTTTCAAAATTATACCAGAATCTGACAGAGCTAAAAACAGATTAAAACAGATTTTATTCGCCCAGAAGTTGTTCATCGGTGTTTGATGAATCCGCTCGTGCGTGCGTTCTCACCAGGAACAGCGGGGAAAAACGGAACCGTCTCGGTGTGGTGCCTCCGATGGTGCTTCTCCGGTGGCGGTCGGACAAACTCCGGTGACGTGCGCAAACTCTGGTGAACGGCTTCGCGAACTCCGGTGGATGGTGAGGTGCTCCGGCGATGGTGGCTCCGGCGTCGACGCGGCGGCGCTGTGCGAATCGGGAGCAAGGGCTTCTGTTCTTGGGGCTTCGGTCCCTGGGACTATATGCCCTCGTGAGAAGAAAAAACCGTGGCGAACAGGAGCTCGTCTCGGTTTCAAGGACTCGTGTCCGGTTCGGTCTGGCACTGTGGCGCTGGCCTCCTGGCCTGGGGTGGTGGGGCCTGGTGCTGGGCACGTGGGCAAGAGCCTGGCTGCGTGGTGCGCTGGCCTCAGCCATGCACAGCCTGGCTGGCTCGATGGAGCTGGGGCTCCAGGCACGCTGGGATAGCTCGTTGGGGCACAGGGGCGCATGCTAGTGCACGTGGTGCATGCTAGCGATCTGGCCGGGCTGGTTGGCTTAGCCAGCTGGCTTGGCCTAGTTAGTTTTTTTAATAAAATAATAAATAACAAATATTTTTTTTAAATATCAGAAAAAAAATATATATATACAATATATATATAAAGATAAAGATATATACGCATATAGTAATATATATATATACCATATATATATAGATATAAACGCATATTGTAATATATATATATATATATATATATATCTATATATTAAAATGCTAATATAGACATAAATAAATATAAAATAAATCCACCTAATAAATAATAAAGGAACCCTAGTTCCTCCTAATGCAATTTTAAAATAAGTTTTATGCAATAGGCCACACAAAAAGCATTTGAAAACTTAACTAAAGATAATTTCAGACATTATAAAAATTTGCAAAACCAAGTCGGTAACTCCAAATAATATTCGAAACGTTATGCACTTTAATTCGACAGGGGAGAAGTCATATTATCTCCACTCCAATAAATTGCCCGCAGTCACATAATGAATAGAATTTACAAAAGAGCAAATGAGGCATAGAAAAATATGAGATGCATATGAATGATCTATTAACATCCGAATTTAAGAAAATTGGGATGTTACACTGAAGTGCGAGGACTCCAACGGAGGCGATCAAATCTTGTGGGGAACGTGTGCAAAACTCTGTAGAGTACTCAAACCTAATCGATTAGCCGTGTCCAGAGTCATGGACAACTTGTGCCGAAGGAGCTGAAACTATCTGGAATTCTCAACACAAATAATAATAATGATGTGGGAATTATTTGATAACTTGGGTATGAGATATGGTTGGTGGAACCATCTCATTAACAACCAACAATGTATTAAATTTTGCTTTTAGCCCCTCTCTTGTTGTAGGAGAAAATTTGCTTTCCGCTAAAAAAAGTACAACCCCACCTGCCAAATATAAATATAGGATAGATGATACTTTTTCACCTCTCTCTTCTGTGACTTACCGGCATATTCAATATGCTGACCTACACGGCTACAACGTGTCATGTTGCAGAGTACTTTTCCGACCAGGAGTGAGGACACGATCTACGCTCTGTGATATGCCCTGGAGTCAGATGGACGCTACTGCCTTTGAAGCTTCCACTAGTCTTCGTTTAGTTTTATCTCACGAGTTGGCCTTCAACCACTTTATTGTAATAAAGTACTCGATATGAGATCCGATTAATAAAGCTGTGTGATTGAACTCTTGATATATACATTGATGTACTGTGTGTACCAGCATGATCTTGGGATGGTACAGAAACACCAGAGTCTTGGCCGTTTCAGGTCGGGTCGCTACAATGCCCCTGCATACTTCATGAATATGATGAACAAGGTGTTTATGGAGTTCTTGGATAAATTTGTGGTTGTTTTCATTGATGATATATTGGTGTTTTCCAGGAATAAGCAAGAGCATGAAGTGCATCTGCGTTTAGTATTGGAGAAATTGAGGGAGCACCAGTTGTATGCCAAGTTTAGTATGTGAGTTTTGGCTGGATGAGGTAGCATTCCTTGGCCATGTTATATCAGGTAAAGGATTTGCAGTTATCCATCCAAGGTTGCTGCTGTTACAGACTGGGAGTCACCCATGTCATTTGGTGAGATTCACAGCTTTTTGGGCCTCACAGGTTATTACAGAAGGTTTATCGAAAACTTTTCCAAGATTGCAAAGCCTATGACTTAATTGTTGAAGAAGGGGAATAAATTTGTTTGGACTGATGATTATGAAGCTAGCTTTCAGAAGTTGAACCAGCGTTTAGTTACAGCACCAGTCTTAACTCTGCGGGACATACATAAAGACTTCCAGGTATATTGTGAGGCTTATCGTCAGGGACTTGGGACTGTTTTGATGCAGGAAGGTAAAGTGGTTTCTTATGCTTCATGCCAGTTTAAGAATCATGAGCATAATTATCCTACACATGATTTGGAGTTAGCTTCGGTTGTGCATGCATTGGAAACTTGGAGGCATCATCTCGTTGGTAATCATTGTGATATATTTACTGATCATAAGAGCTTGAAGTACATTTTTACTCAAAGGGAGTTGATTCTTAGATAGAGGAGATGGTTGGAGCTTATTAAGGATTATGATTTGAATGTGCAGTATCATCCTGGCAAGGCTAATGTTGTTGCTGATGCATTCAGTCATAGGAGCCATGCTAATGCATTTAATATTGATAATATGCCACCGGAGTTATGAGAGCAGTTTAGAAATCATATATTGGAGATGGTCCCTAAAGGCTATTTGGCAACACTTGAGGTAAGGCCTACTTTGCTTGACAGAATTAGAGAAGCTCAAAAGAATGATAAGTATATTGCTCAGATAAAGGAGAATATGCTAAAAGGGAAGGCAAAAGTTTTCCATGAGGACGAACATGGGACCATATGGTTTGAGAAGCGTATATGTGTACCCCAGGATGTAGAGATAAGAAAGTTGATTCTTCAGGAGGCGCATGATTCATCTTATTCCATCCACCCAGGTAATACTGAGATGTATCTGGATTTGAGGGAGAGATTTTGGTGGCGTAGCCCGAAGAGGGAAATTGTTGGGTATATTGCAGTATGTGATGTGTGCGAGAGAGTTAAAGCAGAGCATCAGAAACCTGCAGGTTTGTTACAACCATTGCCCATACCTGAGTGGAAGTGGGGTGAGATTGGTGTGGATTTCATCAGAGGGTTACCCCGGAGTCGATCAAGTTATGATCCTATTTGGGTAGTTGTTGATCATTTGACTAAAGTTGCTCACTTCATCCTGGTAAAGACTAACTATACCAGTACTAAGCTAGCGAAGATTTATATGGCCAAAATTGTTTGATTGCATAGAGTTCCAAGGAAGGTATTGTCTGATAGAGATACTCAGTTGACCTCTAAAGTTTGGCGTCAGTTGCATGAGTTGTTGGGAACTAGACTAGAGTTCAGTACAACTTTCTATCCACAGACAGATGGGCAGACAGAGAGGGTGAATCAGATTTTGTATGATATGTTGAGAGCTTGAGCTTTGGAATATGGGTCCAGTTGGGATGATAATTTACCATATGCAAAGTTCTCATATAATAACAATTATGAGGCTAGTTTGCAGATGGCACCGTTTGAGTTTTTGTATGGTAGGAAGTGCAGAACACCATTGATGTGTGATGAGGTTGGAGAGCGTCAATTCTTTGGACCAGACTTGATTAGAGATGCTGAGGAGAAATTCAGGTTGGTTCGTGACAGTCCAGACAGAAGAGTTATGCGGATGGAAAGCGTAAGGAGGTGACATATGAGGTAGGAGACCGTGCATATCTTAGAGTTTCACCCCACCGTGGATTTAGAGATTTCGAAGCAAAGGTAAGTTAGCACCACACTTTGTGGGGCCTTGCAGGATCTTGGAGCGTAGAGGAGAGGTAGCTTATTAGCTGGAGTTGCCAGAAGCATTGTCAGGAGTTCATAATGTGTTTCATGTATCCCAGCTGAAGAAGTGTCATGCACAGATGGCAGACGTTCCTTTGAGAGATACAATGCCACATGAGCCAATTCAGTTGGAGACTGACTTGACATATGAGGAGAAGCCTGTTAAGATTCTGGAAAGAGCAGAGAGAGTTACTCGCACCAAGACAATCAGGTTATGCAAGGTTCAATGGGATCATCATACTGAACAACATGCCACTTGGGAACGAGAGGAGGATCTCATGCGGGATTACCCACACCTATTTGCTAGCCAACCTGAATCTCGAGGGCGAGATTCATCTTAAGGGGGGCAGGTTTGTAACATCCCAATTTTGTTAAATCACGATGTTAATAGATCATTCATATGCATCTCATATTTTTTCTATGCATTATTTGTGTTTATGAAAATTCTATTCATTATGCAACTGAGGGCAATTTATTAGAGTGAAGATAACATGACTTCTCCCTTGTCGAATAAAAGTTCATAATGTCCATAATATTATTTGGAGTCACCTGATACAATTTTTGCAAATTTCATAAACCCCAATTTATTTTAGTTGAGTTTTTCAATGCTCGTGGTGTGGCCTATTGCATAAAATTTATTTCTAATTTTGCAATAGGTTTGGAACTACTGTCCTTGTAGAATATATTAGTTGCATATATTTTACTACGTGTTATTTTTTTAGAATATTTCTGGTATTTTTTTAGCCAGAACTATTTGGGTATTTTTTCCTGTAGCAGTTTTAAAAAAATGGGATACTCTACCGCACTGTGCAGGCGGGCTGCACAGTGGCCCAGGAGTTCCCGCGAGAGTGTTGCGCGCAGCCGCTGCCAAGCCAGTCCAGGAGCACCCCGCACCCTCCCCTCTTGTTTTATTTTGTTTTTCTTTCCTCCAGCACTATGCCGCTGCCAGCGCCCCTCTCCCCCCGCCCTCATCTACTTCTCCGAGAGTGCCGTGTCGCACGCACACGGGTGCTCGAGCTCGAGTCAACGCGAGGGTCGAGCCACCCCATGCTACCCTAGGACTCCGTGGACACATTTAAGAAACCCCGCACCCCTCCTCGTCCGATTTTTTTTAGGAATCGTTATCTCCTGTGCCCTATCTCGCCCCTGTCAAGTCCAGTTTGATCTCACCGGAGCTGTCATACAGAATTTTGCCGCCTGCCACCGAAGCAGCCCATGTCGCCGTGTTCGCCCCTAGCGACCGTCGAAGAACGTCGCTCAACCCTCACCTCGACTTCACCGGAGAGCCGCCGGAGGAGCCCCGCCGCCAACGCCCGAAGCCGCTGCCATTTTCCCTGTTCCTCGTGGTGAGCACGCACATGATCTGTTTCGGCCAGTCATGATGCGACACGTGGCACGCGCTACAGTACCACACCAGCCTCTATTTCGATCTGTCTTTTATTAGCCAGATTCTCGCTTCAATTTTCAAACCTGTTTAACTTTTAGCTGGAATGCCTGATTTAGGAAATTGT